>NC_079191.1:431971628-432201628 GCF_029499605.1 Hyla sarda | reverse complement strand
GCTGGGAGTTGTAGTTTTGCAACAGCTGGAGGTACCCCGGTTGGGAAACACTGCCCTACTGCAATGTGTGGCCAGTTTAAAAAGTGTTTATAATCCTACAGATACAATTAAGACATGTGATCGCCTGATCGCTACTTTAAATTTAATGCCCTTAAAGCGTACCTGTCATAGTGCAAAAAAAAAAAAGAAAGTGATATGTTACTCAGTACCTAATCCTGATCATGTACATATCATTTTTATGTGTCTAGGACCTATATATCTCTAACAAATAGCATTTATATGTTGCTCACTTGCTTTGTCTTCTTGCCTTGTGGAGGGGCGTGTCCATCTCTCTCCCTCACTGTGATGACTCATCTGCTCTGAGTCTTAGAGCAGTCTGCAAATCACTGCACAGTAGTTTTAATTCATATATTTTCTATCTGTTCCTAGTAAAGCTGGATGCTAAACAACATAACTGTAACTATGTGTGTCATTCAGCTTTTACAGACTCCTGAATGTCTGATCAGCTTCTTTGTCATTCAGGAGTCAGAGAAAGCTTTGGCTGTTCAAGCATGCTGGGAGTTGTAGTTTCGCAACAGCTGGAGCTGCAGTGTTTGTAAAGCACTGTGTTAGAGAAGTGTTGCCTTTAGCTGTTGCAAAACTACAACTCCCAGCATGCCCACACATCCTTTGTATGTAGTTTTGCAAGAGCTGGAGACACACAGCTGGAGAATACACAGCTCTAAAACAGAGTTTTACAACCCAACATACCAACACACTTTACGGCCGGTATCCAGTATGCTGCAAAATACAGAGTAGTCTGTCTGCATAAAGACAGATGACCCCTAGTGATGATTATTTTCATTTTTTATTAAAATTAAAAAAAATTTTAAATAAATGTATATTTAAAAAGGTAATCTAATCAGTAGTACTAGAACATATAAAAAGTTTTTCATAATGACAGTGTCTCTTTAATGATGCAGCAAATTTTTATTTTTGTGTTTTCATTTTTTTTATTTTATTTCTCTTCGCCTTTTAAAAACCATGGGGGGAATTTCTCAAAACCTATGCAGAGGAAAAGTGGAGCAGTTGCCCATAGCAACCAATCAGATGGCTTCTTTCATTTTTCAGAGGCCTTTTTTAAAAGCGAAAGAAGCGATCAGATTGGTTGCTATGGGCAACTGCTCCACTTTTCCTCTGCACAGGTTTTGATAAAGTTCCCCCTATAACTCTTTCAATTTTCTCATCTACAGACCCACATGAGGGCTTGTTTTATGTGGGACAAATTTTACTTTGTAAGGATAGCCTGCAAATCCCCCCCCAAAAAATACTAATGACATTTGAAAAAAATGTGAGAATACGCCTTTGTTACGCCATTCACCATGTGGTCAAACGGACATGGTATCTTGATTCTTCAGGACACCATGACTACAATGATAGGTGGTCATGTTTTGCTAGTTTAAAAAAAATAAAAAAATTTATAAAATAAATAAAAAATATTTTTTAAGCACTATTCTTACCCCTATAACTTTTCTATTTTATTTTTCCGCTTATAGACTTGTTTAGTAATTTTTATCGGTTCCAATTTAGTATATTTCTGACTTTTTGATTGCCTTTCATTCCATTTATTTTCTGGGCTTTGATGCGGTCAAATTACTGTAGTTCTGGCATTTGGTATTTTTTTTTTATGTTTACACAAATCACAGTAATATTATATTACATTATTATTATTTTTTTTAAATGGGAAAAAGGGTGTAAACTAATATATGGAAGGGGGTTTAATTTATTTGGATATATATATATTTTTAAATTTTTTATTTATTTTTTTTTTATTTTTTTTTTTGGGAGAAATTTGAGATCTACACTCCATTGATAGAGCCTGCCTTCTGTAGGCACCCACAGACGTGCAGGTAAGGTCTTCAGTTGTTGTGAGAACAGATACCCCAAACGCCCCCCCCCCCAGTGTTCACCTCGTGAGAGGCACAATACAAGCTACTTCATCACTAACGTCTATTTAAATGTCTCTTAGGATGCCACAGTCAATTTTAACTGCGAAGATCTAAAGGATTAATAGCCGGCATCGGCAATCTTCGCATGCGGCGGCCCCTGGCTACTGAAATCAGCCGGGGGCCACCGCGTACAAAGCATGTTCACACTTCGCTCCCACTCCAAAGCTGCCCCCCTACCCCAGAACGTACCCATACTTCCTAGGGCGGGAAGTGGTTAATACACTGCAGTTATATGTATTATGCTGTCAATGTAATGGGGACAGGCATCCCAATAGGGGGCGGTAAGTACCTCCCAACTGTACCGTACATGTACACCAGGGTGTGAGGAATGGTTTAAACATTTCGAACATTTCTGATGCTTACAGGTAATTTCCGGGGGACTTCTTCTTCAGCCGGAGTGTCTGTTCCAGGAAGAGATTCAAGTATCTGGATATAAAGGAAACATAAAGCAGAGTACATAAGGCTTCACTTAACAAACAAAGGGAATGACACCTTAGTATCTGGAGCAGAATGTTTTGTGTGAACGTTAAACGAAAACCTTTGATGAAGAGCGAGCTGACATCTATGTCTGGCAGATCAGTGTAGATTGGGGCAGGATAGGCAGAGTCATCTCATTACCATTTGAGGGTGAATGAACGACACAGCTCTACTGTACCGTACTGTGATTGGGACGGGATACAAACACTATACAGACACAGGAGCTCTATACTGGGGCTTATCTGTGTGTATAGTGTTTGTATTCTATGGGGAATTAGGTGTCTATTAACTCACATTCATTGCAGCTGCCATAAAGCATCGTCTATACCAGTGTTTTCCAACCAGCGTGCCTCCAGCTGTTGCAGAACTATAACTCCCAGCATGCCCGGACAGCCAACGGCTGTCCGGGCATGCTGAGAGATGTAGTTTTGCAACAGCTGGGGACAAACAGGTCTAAGCAGACATACAGTTTATAAATAAATAATCAATTAATTTAATTAATTAATTTAAATTAAATAGATGTAGTTTTGCAACAGCTGGAGACAAACAGGTCTAAGCAGACATACAGTATACACAGACATACAGTTTATAAATAAATAATCAATTATTATTTTAATTTAAATAATCAATTACCGTATATACTCGAGTATTAGCCATTCCGAATATTAGCCGAGGCCCCTAATTTCATCCCAAAAACCTAGGAAAAGTTATTGACTCAACTATAAGCCTAGGGTGGGAAATACATCATTCCCCCCCATGTCATCATCCCCCCCCCCTGTCATCATCCAGACCCCCGTCATTAACACCGCCGTCATCATCCCCCCCCCCCCTTCATCATCACCGCCTGTCAATCCCTTTCTGTGGTCTTCAACCAGCGGACCTCCAGATGTTGCAAAACTACAACTCCCAGCATGCCCGGACAGCCATCGGCTGTCCGGGCATGCTGGGAGTTGTAGTTTTGAAACATCTGGAGGTCCGGAGGTTAAAGACCACTGCGGCCATCATCATCATCCAGACCCCCCTTTTGTTTTCTACTCACCACCCCAGTTTCTTGGTGGGAAGGAAGGGTGAGTTGGTCCAGGCCGTCCATCTTTGGCCATTTATGCTGCAGGGACTGTCCGGTGTGGAGGGTTAGTCGTTCTGGGCTGTCCATCTTCACCGGGAGGCCCTCTTCTCCGCCCCGGGCCAGCCACGGACTAGTGACATTGCCTTGATGCCGCCGCGCAGTGATGTCCCTGCGCATGAACGTCACTGCGCGGTGGCGTCAATGCAGCATCACTAGTTCGGGGCCGGCCCGTAGCGGAGAAGAGGGCCTCCCGGTGAAGATGGACAGCCCGGAACGACTAACCCTCCCCACCAGATGGTCCCTACAGCATAGATGGCCAAAGATGGCTGGCCCGGACCATCCCCTCACAGCCAAGCCACCCCTCACAGTTCACTCGAGTATAAGCCGAGGGGGGAGTTTTCAGCATGAAAAATCGTGCTGAAAAACTCGGCTTATACTCGAGTATATACGGTAATTAATTTTAATTAAATAAATAAAAAATTAAATAAATAAAAAATTTCATAAATAAAAAAAATATATATTAATTTAATTAATTTTAATAAATAAATGACCGGTACAATATTTTTACAGAAAACAAAACAAAAAAACAACAAACCTTATTATTACTGAAACTAAAATGACATATGTGACTATCTCCCTATAAATGGGACGTCCAGTTTAAACAACCGCTCAGACCTGCCCGTCCCCTAATTATAAACTAGGCTGTGTTCACATGCTGCGGTTGCACTGCCGGACTGTGGCGGTACTGCAGTGTTTCTTTACTGTCATTATACATTAATGCAACAAAACTGTGACATGTGAACACGGCCTAAAGAAAAGTTTTACCGCCGATATCATTAGAAGAAACTAGCGGCGGTAGCGGAGCGGCGGCATTCTGCATCGGAGACGCACCTTGTAATTCATAGGACTCAGGTGTTTGAAGCAGCCGAAACAGGTATACGAGATGCAGATGATGACGGTTATTAGCAATATAATCAAGGTGAAAAGCGTAGCGCCTTTAAAACCTGAAGGAATAGGAAGAAAAAAAAATCTTTATTAGGAACTTTAGGTCTAATGCTGGGAGTTGTAGTTCTGCAACAGCTGCAGGTGCCCTAATTTATACAGACATACAGGAAGTACGTGTCTTCAATATGGCTGCCACTTAGAAAAAGGTTATTTAAAAAAATTAAAAAATTACAATATTTTTTATGCATGTGTCTGCTATATGAATTCGCAAAACTACAACTCCCATTAGTAAAATTACCTATTGTTTAAATTAAGTGTTTATAGTAACCACATTTTTTAAAGAATTTTTGGTGATTTTTTTTATTCATTTTACTATCTATATTTTAAAATAATACTAAAATCCTGCAGTTTCCGTTCTGGCCACTAGGGCTAAAACTGAGCTAAGACTTTCTGTTCTGTACAGGTCCCTTCCTGGCAGTCTCCTCCTTATCATCACATATGGGATTTAGGATCCCATGTATACTATGGAATCCGATGCCTTTAAATATTTAGCTCTGATTTTTGTGGCGGAAATAAAAGTCCCATTGACTAATAAGCTTTTCATTGCCCATTCCGGCTAAAAGAACGAATATGTTTATTCTTTCGGTGGAATCTGAATTCCGCGTTGAAGGTTCTGATGCGGAACTTCTGTAATGTGCGCTAAACCACACCCTGGCGTCACGAATACAAGGGGTTAATGCCATCTGCCCCTAGGGTAACAACATCTGTCCTCATCACACTCTGCTACCACAACCTCTGAAAAGGTAATGGAGTATGCCCAGTAACGTTTCCAGTTTGTGTAATTGGGACAGCGTCTCTCTTTTGTCACCTATGTCTCCCTCTAGAACAGCGGATTCCAAACTGCGGACCTCCAGCTGTTGCAAAACTTCAACTCCCAGCATACCAGGACAGCCTTTGGCTGTCCGGGCATGCTGGGAGTTGTAGTTGTGCAACAGCTGGAGGTTCAGAGTATGGGGACTGCTGCTTTACAATGACCTCTGAAAAGGTCACAGAGCATGCACAGTAACTTTTCCGATTCACGTGAATGGGACAGCTCCTTTCTATTGTCGTCTAGGTCTATGGGTCCTCCTGTAAAAGCTTAGTTCTAAAATTAAAAACAGCTCAGGCAAGATGGCCGCTCTTATAATTTACCAAAAAATAATATAATTGGCGTCAATGTACAACCTGGAGTTCCTCCACTATGTCAGGTGACATGGAAGAAAAAAAAAACAGCTTCATACCCATTCGAAGAAGAGAGAAGAAAAACAGCCACATGATGCATAATATGGGAGCGGCCAGGGACTGATTCACAGCCGCGAAGTGGATCTTCCGGTCCAGTTTCGTAGGCAGATAAGCGTAATACAGGTTGTGTCTGTCCACAACGTGTTTCAGCAGCATGTAGATCAAACCTGCCGACAAAAAACATGTATATGAATCCATGACCCCATTGTTGCCTCACTACATCTATATACTATATACATCTATATATCCGAATACAATCTAAAAGAGAATTAAATTTATATTTTTAAAGGGGACCTTTCATCATAAAAACTTTTGATATATTATAGATTAATGTATGCAGAATAACTTTACAATTGCATGTTATTAAAAAATATGCTTCTTTCTATTTCATTTTGCACTTTGAGAAAACGACCACTAGAGGTCACCCTACCAGTCCTGGCCGCAAGCCCTTTTTATGGATTTCAGACTCATGCTGGAGTCCTAAATCTCAGACTGCAGCCGGGACACAGACAAGCTCAGCTGGCCACTTTGAATCTTCTCCTCTCTGTTTACAAATGTGCAGAGAGAAGAAAGATGGGAGCTCAGATAGTAAAATGAATGAGGGCATGCAGTAAGACAGAGTCAGGAGTATGCCCTGCTGTTATTTGAGCACAGTGCTGGCTCCTGCCTGTCTGATTGACAGGCAGGAAGCAGTGCTGAGCTTGTCTGTGTCCCGGCTGCAGTCTGAGATTTAGGACACAAGCATGAGTCAGAAATTTATAAAAATGGCTTGCCGCCAGGACTGGTAGGAAGACCCCCTAGTGGTCATTTTTTCAAAGTGGAAAATTAAATAGAAAGAAGCATATTTTTTAATAGCATGCAATTGGAAAGTTATTCTGCATACATTAATCTATACTATATCAAAAGTTTTTTTGATGAAAGGTACCCTTTAACCCCTTCCTTATAGGGCAGTGTTTCCCAACCGTTCCCTTTAACAGTGTTTCCCAAGCAGGATGCCTCCAGCTGTTGCAAAACTACAACTCCCAGCATGCCCGGACAGCCAAAGGCTGTCCGGGCATGCTGGGAGTTGTAGTTTTGCGACAGTTGGTGGTACACTGGTTGGAAACACTGGGGTTGGACAAAGAGAGAGCAATTAAGTGAAATAAAATGTTTACAAATATTAGGAAAAAATACTAAATAAATACATAATATAAAAGAAAAAAACGCACATAATTTGTATCTGTAACAACGATTAATCTGCACTGTAAATAATGTCCTAAAAGACTGTGCTGGCACTTACCAAATGGCACAATAATGGGGCAGGTGATGCTGTAGGCGGTAATAACCGTGAACACGCACAATAGCCAGGCGTACATGGCTCCGAACTGGTATTCAAAGGCCTGGTGCTGCAGGACAGAAAACAAGCGTCAGTACGCGGAAATCTACATCTCATCCGAATGTCATTATTTTCCATTTTACACCAAATTATCACCCAAATTAAATTGTATAATCCTGTACAACTCTTTTCCGTTTTTGAAGAGCGCCATTCACTCTGGAAAACCGGTAATCACAAACACCACATTCATAAGAATGGGCACTGTGTAATGCCTGGTTTCTCCTGGAGTGGCGCTGCTTGGAAATTTAACACTGACTGACAGATTTCCCCACAGATTACAGCTGATCACCATTAAGGACACCGTTTGTGATCAGCTCATTGCCATGGAACTCGTCTGACAAGAATAAAAATTTGCTTACCTGAAAATGTCATTTCCTGGAGTCCTTGGCAGCACTATGTAAAATCCATGAAAGTGCAATGAACGATTTACAGGAATACTTAAATTTAGTTTATCCGAAAATTACATTTCTTGGAGTCCCTGGCGGCACTATATAAAAGTCTATTCAATGCAATCAAGAATGCCCAGGAAGAATTCAATTTTGCCTACCTAAAAATTCAATTTCCTAGAGTACATAGGCAGAACTATGTAGAATCCCATTTAGTGCTGCCAAGGACGTCACAGAGGATTTAAATTTTGCTTACATGAAAATTTTAGTTCCTAGGGTCCGTAGGCAGCACTGTATAAAATCCCACTAGGTGCTGCTAAGGATGTCCAGGAAGTATTACATTTTGCTTACCTTAACCCCTTAAAGACCAAGCCCATTTTGGCCTTAAAGGACAACATCTTATCCCCTATGCGTGACGGCTATGTACTAGCCGTCACACCTCCTCCCATAGACATGAATGGAGGGGGCGTGGTATGACATCACAAATGCGGAAGCTGCAAGCTTCTGTGTTCCGGACACAGCTGCTGCTTGCCCGGAAATCACAGGGGTTCCCAGCGGCGGGACCACGGCGATCTGACATCTTATCCCCTATCCCTTGGATAGCGGATAAGATGTTTTCAGTGGAGTAAACCTTTAACCCCCTTAAGGACCAAGCCCATTTTGGCCTTAAGGAACAGGCCAATTTTATTTTTGCATTTTTGTTTTTTTCTCCTCACCTTCTAAAAATCATAACTCTTTTTATAATTTCATCCACAGACCCATGTGAAGGCTTGTTTTTTGCACAACCAATTGTACTTTGTAATAAAAATAAATAAATTATTATTTGTGTGAGGAAATTGAAAAGAAAACTGCAATTTAGCACATTTTAGCAGGTTTCGTATTCACGCTGTACCCATTATGGTAACAAAAGGAGATTTTTTTGTACTCACCGTAAAATCTCTTTCTCGTAGCCTTCATTGGGGGACACCTATACTGACGGGTATATGCTGTTGCCACTAGGAGGCGCTGACACTCGAAAAAAAAAGTCGTCTCTTCCCTGGCAGGATATACCCGCCCACTGGAAGTGAGGTAATCAGTTTTGTCACAAAGTAGTAGGAGAAGCCAACAAAGAAATATGTCCGAAGGACCCTAGAAAAGAATCCCGGATAAAAAAAAAACAATAACCGGAAAAGATTATGGGTGGGTGCGGTGTCCCCCAATGAAGGATACGAGAAAGAGATTTTACGGTGAGTATAAAAAAAATCTCCTTTTCTCAGTCACAGTCCCCTAGGGAGGGAAAAAACAATGAACAGCAAAAGGAGAATCAGTCCAGAGACCGAATCCACTCGACCACAAGGCCTGCGGACGAGATCCCGGGCAGAGACAACCTAGGCCCACAAACTGAGCTCCCAGCAGAACCCCTGTCCATGGAGAAGGACTAGGATGCCAAGGAAGAGACCGTCCTATGTAAAGACTCCAAAGCTATGGTGCAGAAAGAGAGACAAGAAAAGGTCAACTAGGAAGCCAGAGGGGCCGGAACCATCCCGGGAGGAGGTGGGAAACAACTCCAAGGAACACAGAACCAGACAGAGGGCTAGCCTGGCTGGAAACAAAAATGGAAAAAGGCACAAACAAGAGAACCCCTGGCGGAAAAAACACCAGGGAGAGCAGCATACACCTGAGCAAGAGGCGAGTTCGGAAGGTGGAGACTAGAAAGACACTGGAAAAAAGAAAGAATGATGGAGACCGGCTGCGGAGAGGCCTGGTGCAGAAAATTGATGACCAGAACAGCTGTAGACAAAAAACCTCCATCTCAGGGGCCCGCAGCAAGCACCTGGGAGGCGAAATAAGCTTGAGTAGAGTAATCTGGATGACCGGAACGCCCACCGCCCCGGGAGTACATTGACCCACGAAGGAGGAGACGCAAGGAATCAAAAAGGGAGCAGAATGCCCTGAAAAGGGGCATCCCAGAACACCGGAGTGTCCGACATGGGAACTTAAGGTACCCGGGTCATCTGAAAGATGTACACCTGTAGAGTAAGTAAACCCAACGTCCGCAAAACCCTCCGGGTGACAAGCTTCTACATCTAGACAAGAAAAAGTGCAGTACAGGAATACGGCCCCACAAACGGGACTGCGGAGAAGTAGAGACCACAACCATCAGTAAGGCCCAAAGAACCAGAAGGGCCGACCTAGAAAAGAAGACACACCACAACAACATACTAGGATAGTATCCAAGACATGGAGACTAACCAGACATGAACCCCAGCGGTCTGAGCGGACCGAAGCAACATCCCGTCAGGACAGGAACGGAGGGGGAAACAAAAGGGAAAGTTACTCCAAAAGACTGTAGTGTCAGTGTAACGCAACTTACACAGACAAGGAAGGAGGAACAAACCCCTCCAGGGAGATTGCACCGAGGAAGTAATCGAGCAATGGCAGGACCCAAACAACAGACGGTACTAGACCGGCTGTCGCCGAGCCATACAAGATCACATAAACTCCTCCAACAGAGGAGAGCGCCAAGTCTGTATGAGCAGCAGTAGATAGCCAAGAAACCTGAAGAGAGCCAGGCTACAAAAGTGCACAGCTCAGCTGATTGCTCTCAGAAAAAAACAAGGGCCCAGCCAGGTATCCCACCTATATAGAGGAGGGGAAAACAAGGGGTGGTCGCTATGAAACCCAGGCCGAGACCATGCCAAGCTCCCTGATCCCTTTACCCCCTGTGGAAGGGAGATGATCAAAATGCGCCAGGTACAATAGGACTATACTATAGGCAGTGAAATGCCGCCTGAAGTTAAGGGCGCAAAGGACTGGGTGGACGTAGTCCCAGGAACCCTGCAACAACATATCAAGGAATGGAGGAGCTAATTTGAGTCCTGACTACAAATGGAAGGAAGAAGCACGCACACACCCAAAGCTTTGAGAGGAACACCTCAACGTGGTGTAACCCTGGATTAGAAGGGCATCAACGGAGCCATTCTGGTCATTCCCTAAGGAAATAGAGCCGGCATGTGAACCACCCTGGACAGGAACCTAGGACAGATACCTGGAGGCATGGGGGGGGGGGGGGGCTGAACCGACTGTGCCACCCCATCATGCCCCATGCCAGAGCAGAGGAGTTTGACTGCCTAAACCTGTGGAAACAAGATCACAGGAAGGCCCGAGGCGCACCCCCACAGAAAAAAGGGAAGGACGACTCAGAGACACGTGCAGAGTGGCCTAGAATATGTAGGGACACGGACATAGTTACCGAACAATAGTAGAGGGATACCAAGACTACAGATGCGAAAGAAACCGTAGACATTCAAAAGTCCGTCAGCATGGTGTCACAACCATGACCCTAGCAGACCAACATTGCACCCTTACAAAGAGGAACAGAGAGTGCTGCTCTGTGAAAGTCCATGGAACCTGCAGGAAACGCTCACACCCCAGCTCCAAATGGCGCCACACACCAGGACTGCTGTCACAGATGCAAGGGATGAAGGATGTATGTGGAGCAGGAAACATGCAGACACAGTCTGACCGGCAAGTATAAAAGATCCAATGAAACCACCAAGACTCTCTTTGGATCTTCACCTGGAAAATTAGTCACCGGACTGTAACCGCGGGAGCGGCAAGAATGGGGAAGGTGACCTGGTGGGGTAGAAAACCATACAGACACAGTCTGGCTATCTGGCATAGGGATCATGGCCACACCGGGTGCTGTAGACAGAATCACACACAGAAAGTGGGTTACCAGCCTTAAGCCTAGAGAGCGGCAGGCAAGTAGGGAGGAACCTGGTAAAGGAGGGGACCCTGCGAATCAGTATGTGGTGTATTGTATAGAGCCCATGGAGCAACATGGGGAGATTCACTCGTAACTACACCTTGGCAGTGGATAACCTGAGCTACTGTCCACAGTGTGGGAAGTGTATGGTAGTGGACTCGACGTAGTAGTAGACAATGCAGACAACCATCGGGCTGACTGGTATAGGATTCCTGAATACTCAGGGACACTTCATCGAACCCCCCTACAGTAAGTGGGGTATACACCTGACGGTGTAAGAGACCCAGCAGACGGAAGTATGGCTGACTGTCATCAGTCCCGAGTACCTGCAGGGATCCTCACCAGAGTCCTTATACCAGCAGAGAGGTACGGGAAACCTGACCAAGCCCACGGCAGCCCACATATGGGAGACTGACAGCGATGGAGCCCGTGCAGACAACAGTCTGGCTGAACAAGTACACTTCCAGGAGCTGTATAAAAGGGGACAGCCAGATAGGCGATCACTGTGCCCCACTGCAGCATGTGGAAGGGAGGGGAGGCCTAGGAGCCATCGATAGTATCCCCGCCACCTTGGGAGATCGGGGGAGGCTAAGGAGCCACGGAATGTATCCCTGCACCTTGTCTAGAGTCCATAGGACACGCTGGGACACATCTTCGTACACCTCCACAGCAGTGGGGTACCGGGACTCCAGCCTCAGATACATCAGCTGAGTGATGATTGACAGGTGGCTGAGGAGACCATGCAGACCACTGTCTGGCATACTGGTATAGGTCCATAGTAGACAACGGATCACTCCTTCCGACACCTTGCATCAGCAGTGGGGTACCAGAGTGCCAGAGCGGACGTGGCAGCTGAGAGATGAGTGACAGACAAGACTACTGTCTGACATATCGACATCAGGACCAATCCATACCAACGCAGGCCACCGTACAGGGTGACTGAAGGAATAAAGTGGCCCCCGATTCCGTCCCTACAAAAGGAACCCTGCAGATATTAAACTGATAAAAACAGATGTGACAGGCCAAGGTTGTAATAGTGCTTGGTTGCCACAAGGGGGAGCTCAAGAAGCATTGAAGAATCCAGGGTGCAATACAATTGATGCCCACAAGAGGGCGCCAAACACCACCAAATGGTCTGACTGACCAGTGGTGAAAAAAAAAAATATATGTATATGTGTGTGTGTGTGTGTATGTGTGTGTATATATGTATATATATATATAGATAGATATATATATATATATATATATATATATAGATTAGTTAGGAGTAGCCGTATTAGTCCAGTGATGCAAAAAGCAAAATCATCGGTAGTTGCAGTATCTTGTAATACCTTTTTTATTGGACTAACAAGATTATGTAGAGCATAATCAATTACCGATGATTTTATATATATATATATATATATATATATATATATATATATATATATAATTTTTTATTTTTTTTTACTTTTACAGACAGCGCAGAAGGGAGGGCATGATGGAAGAACACCGCCCCCGGAGCCGGCCTCAGACTAGAAGGACTTGTGGTAAAATGTGGCACCCAGCTGCATGAACGGGGCGCCGGCCGCACGACCTGCGGTCATTAGAGGAAGGGGGCTGGGGAACTGGCTGAAAGACGCAGCCAGTTCCTCCCCCCCACCGGCGAAGCGCCCGGCTGCATGGGGGGGCAGTATGCAGGTTGGTGTGCCCGCACTGAGGGAAGTCGGCCACGTGGGACCGGAGACCCGCTGCCTGCAGCTGTAGGTCTCCGGTCAGCCCAAAAAGAATGCTGCCAGGACATTGCGCCTGGCAGCAGCAGAAGGAGTTAGCGGGCTGATGGGCCCGCACTGAGAAGGTGGACGGCCACGTGGGACCAGAGACCCGCTGCCTGCAGCTGTAGGTCTCTGGTCAGCCTAAGAAATAACGCAGCCAGGACACTGGGCCAGGCCGCAGAATGTGGTAAGCGGGCAGCCACGCGGGACCGGAGACCCTCTGCCCCAGAGACTGAAACTGGGGCAGCGGCATAGAGTCTCCGGCCGTAGTGAAGATAACAGCCGCAATACATGTGGGCTAGAAATGCGTGGCCCAAAGAGGGGGGAGGGAAGGTTCACCAGACTGTCTCCTCCAGAATGGCACCAGAGGCCATGAGGGGTCCGGCCCAGCACAGCCACGTGTAATGGCGGCTGAGGAGCTGGGCACATGAGAGAAAGGGGACCCCTGGATGAGCAAGAGGCAGGGAGAGGGGGGTTGTAGTACATACTCACCCATGGCTCCATCTTCTTATACTCACCCTGAAGTCTTCAACCAGCGGCCACACTGTATCATACCAGGCTAAGATAGCGGGCGAGCAGGGGCAAGTGAGGGACCCGGACCCAAGGTACAACCTCCAGGCGCTGGCTGTTGGCGATAAGGGGTTGATGGGTCATACTCTTATGTTCCGTGCCCCTTTGTCGCATTTGGGGGAACAGGTAGCTCCATGCTCCTGATCTCCTACCTGAAAAAGGGGAACAACAGCCCTTACTAGAAAATAATTAAAAATAAAAAAGACATGGTCTCTGGAGCTCCCAGACCTGTCTCTGCCTCCTACTGACACTAGCTAAAACTGATTACCTCACTTCCAGTGGGCGGGTATATCCTGCCAGGGAGGAGCTGACTTTTTTTCCTAGTGTCAGCGCCTCCTAGTGGCAAGAGCATATACCAGTCAATATAGGTGTCCCCCAATGAAGAGCGACCGAGAAAGGATATATGTTTTCTTTATTCTGTGAGTCAATACGAATCCCCAGGTTTACATACTTTTTTATTATTGTACTGCTTCTATTAGGAATTTTAGCTCTAATGCTGAGTTGTAGTTCTGCTAATCTCAAACTTTATTTAACAAAATTAGTATGTTTAAAATCACTCTATTTTGTCCACCTATAACTTTCTTATTTTTCTGTATACGGGGCTGTATGAGGGCTCATGTTTTGCTCCTTGATCTGCAGTTTTTATCGGTTCCACTGTTGTCTATATGTAACATTTTCATTGCTTTTTTAAATTTATTTTGGAATAAAATGTGACAAAAAAGCAGCAGCTTTGGACTTTTTTTTTTCATTAACATTATTTTTTTTAGTTCAGACATTTACGCATGGGGCGAAACCAAATATGCTTAACTTTTTTTTGACGCTTTTTTGGGATAACATAGGAAAAAGGGGCAATTTTAATTTTTATTGGGGGAGGAGCTTTTCACATTTTTTTTTACAATTTTTTTTTCCTTAGACTTTTATAGTCCCCATAGGGGTCTATTTATAGCAATCATTAGATTGCATATACTGAACTGTTTTATCGGCCATCTTCTTCTCTGCTCTGCTCGATGTCAGACCAGAGGAGAAGACCCTAGGATGACAGCCGGAGAAGGTAAGGGAACGCTCACATTGCTGCAGATGCCGTGATCTGTATTGATCACTGCATCTGAGGGGTTAATGGTGGACATCAGTGCGATCGCTGATGTCCGCCATTACCGGCAGGACCGTGGCTGCTGATAGCAGCCAGGACCTGCCGTGCACGATGCGAGCAGCGGTCCGATGCTCGCGTCATGTACAGGAAGTAAATGTACGCCTTGGTGCGTTAAGTACCAACGCATTAGGACGTACATTTACGTCCATTGTCCTTAAGGGGTTACAAATTTCACTTCCTGGGGTCCGTGGCTACACTAAATGAGATTTTATAGTGCTGCCAAGAAAGTCCAGGAGGTAGGGATTCTCCAAAGTAGAGAAAGAAAAGTGTCACACATTCGCTGCTGCATATTTTCTTACCCATTGAGATCAATGGGTAGCAAAATCGCTGCAGAAAATATGCAAAAAAATACGGCACGTGTAACCCTACCCATAGAGTACTTCCCACGTATCGTATACTCAGCATATTTTGCTGCATATTTTATGCAGCTGATTTTGCTACCCATTGATCTCAATAATACCCAACAGCAGATCTGGAGCAAAATATGCTGCATATCCGCTACGTGGGTACTCCACTGGAAAACTTTTTTTTTTAAATCAACTTGTGCCAAAAAGTTAAACAGATTTGTAAATTACTTCTATAAATAAATCTCAATCCTTCCAGTACTTATCAGCTGTTGTATGATCCACAGGATGTTCTTTCCGTTTTGAATTTCCTATCTGTCTGACCACAGTGCTCTCTACTGACACCTCTGTCCATGTCAGGAACTGTCCAGAGCAGGAGAGGTTTGCTATGGATGGGGATTTGCTCCTCCTCTGGATAGTTCCTAAAATGGACAGAGGTGTCAGCAGAGAGCACTGTGATCAGACAGAAAGGAAATTCAAAACAAAAAGAACTTCCTCTGTAGCATACGGCAGCTGATAAGTACTGGAAGGATTACGATTTTTTTAATAGAAGATGATGGAGAAAATCAGCAACAACAACTGAGAAAAAATAAGAGCAAAAAACACAGTCCACAAAAGTGCATCATCATTGGGCTCTAAAGCCATAGACATAGGGTGATGGTGGCCGAGCATCTGTTTTCAGTCTGAATTTACTCATTAGCATTTGAAAGGGGTACTCCACTGGGAAATATATATATTTTTTTTTATATCAACTAGTGGCAGAAAGTTAAACAGATTTGTAAATTACTTCTATAAAAAAATCTTAATCCTTCCAGTACTTATTAGCTGCTGAATACTACAGAGGAAATTCTTTTCATTTTTGAACACAGGGCTCGCTGAATCACGAGCACAGTGCTCTCTGCTGACATCTCTGTCCATTTTGAGAACTGCCCAGAGTAGGAGAAAATCCCCATAGCAAACATATGCTGCTCTGGACAGTTCCTAAAATGGACAGAGATGTCAGCAGAGAGCACTGTGCTCGTGATGTCAGCAGAGAGCACTGTGTTCCAAAAAGAAAATAATTTCCTCTGTAGTATTCAGCAGCTAATAAGTACTGGAAGGATTAAGATTTTTTAATAGAAGTAATTTACAAATCTGTTTAATTTTCTGGCACCAGTTGATATTAAAAAAATTTTTTTTCCCTAGAATACCCCTTTAAGTGACCGAGGGTTATTTGGGACCTCACAGGCATAGGGGCCTGGGTGCAAATGCTACTACTACAGCCCAAATAGCTACATAGCAACAACTCACATATACAGCTCACTTAATTTAAAGGAGTACTCCACTGGCCAGCATTCAGAACATTTAGTTCCGATGGTGGTGTGCGTGCTGGGGGCCCCTTTGTGGTGTCAGGCCACGCCCCCTCAATGCAATTGTATGGGAGGGGGCGTGTTGGCCTTCACACCCCCTCCCATAGACTTTCATTGAGGGGGCGTGGCCTGACAGCACGAGGCTTGACCGACCCCCCACAGTGCGCACACAGCGTTTGGAACTTGTGGAGTACCCCTTTAAAGAAAACTTCCCTTTTATTATGGAACGTGGGCCAGTGCTGCACAGGGGGAAGGGGGGCCAGTACCCCCTAAGAGGTACACATACCCTAATAAGGTTTATGGCCTTGGGTTGTTATTGTGATACAACCCCTTTAGGCCTTTTGTAGAATGACAAGTACCTGCTTTATGTTCCGTCTCTCTGCAGCGGATTTGGCCATTATCATGCGTATAGTGTATAAGATGAGGCCCGGAAGACGTAGCAACTCCATCCCGTTCCCAACGAACGCAGAAGCGATGACGTAGTTGACAAAGAAGGCGCCCTGATCCGGCAGGAAGACACATCTGAGAAGGAGGCGACAAAAAAATGATATAGGGGGAGATTTATCAAAACCCGTGCAAAGGAAAAGTTGCCCAGTTGCCCATAGCAACCAATCAGATCGCATCTTTCATTTTGCAGAGGCCTTGTTAAAAATGAAAGAAGCGATCTGATTGGTTGCGATGGGCAACTTTTCCTCTGGACAGGTTTTGATAAATCTCCCCCCATAGTGATCACATGGCAGAAGACTGCGATATCGGCGCCGACGCCATGTTCTCAATCCTCCATACTTACTCCAGCCTGATCCGACTGTTGTCCATGGATTTGTCAAACAGCCACCGAAAGAAGACGTCTAAGCTGGAAAATAAAATAGTGTAAATTCCTAAATTTGACGCAGTGAAAAGGTGTAATCCAGGAGAGAACGGAATTACTTACCTGGTCAGGCCGAGCGACGGCAAAATCAGCACCATGAAGATGAGAAAGATGTAGATTTTGTGCATCATGATACGATTTTCTGCAGATCTGTAAAAAAGGTCAATAAATAGTTGCAAGGGTACAAATAGCCTTCGACATATCAGTGTTTTCCCAAACAGGATGCCTCCAGCTGTTGCAAAACTACAACACCCAGCATGCCCGGACAGCCTACGGCTGTCCGGGCATGCTAGGTGTTGTAGTTTTGCAACAGCTGGAGGCACGCTTTTTTGGAAATTATCTTACTTTGTCCAGTGGGCCTCAAAGAGGGTGGAGTAATACACAATGGTTGGTAATAATGCAGAAAACGACCACAGCAGGAGGGTGGGGAAGAACTGGCTGATCACTGGGTTCTGCAAGGAAATCATAATAATAAAAAAAAGAACTTATTATAATTTAGAATTTGGCGCCGGAGTAGCTTTACAGAGCTCCCGTTCCCCCTACCGCAAAAGTGCCGTCTCCTAATGCAGAGTTATATGCTGCAGGGAGAACTGGAGCTCAGTAAAGCGAAATCAAAGTTATTTAGAAAAATGACACATAGTGCAGGATTATAGTCATTCATAAAAGCCACTAAAAGACTGGAGGTTCACTTTAAGTGCTGTCAGAGAAAGCCTGTGAGTCCTGCTTCCCCCTGCCTAGTCCTAGAGAAAGCCTGTGAGTCCTGCTTCCCCCACTCACTCATAGAGAAAGCCTGTGAGTCCTGCTTCCCCCACCCACTCATAGAGAAAGCCTGTGAGTCCTGCTTCCCCCACTCACTCATAGAGAAAGCCTGTGAGTCCTGCTTCCCCCACTCACTCATAGAGAAAGCCTGTGAGTCCTGCTTCCCCCACTCACTCATAGAGAAAGCCTGTGAGTCCTGCTTCCCCCACTCACTCATAGAGAAAGCCTGTGAGTCCTGCTTCCCCCACTCACTCATAGAGAAAGCCTGTGAGTCCTGCTTCCCCCACTCATTCATAGAGAAAGCCTGTGAGTCCTGCTTCCCCCTGCCTAGTCCTAGAGAAAGCCTGTGAGTCCTGCTTCCCCATCCATTTATAGAGAAAGCCTGTGAGTCCTGCTTCTCCCGCCCACTCATAGAGAAAGTCTGTGAGTCCTGCATCCAAACCCACCTACAGAAAAAGAGAAAGCCTCATAGAGAAATCCTGTGAGTCCTGCTTCCCCCACCCACTCACAGAGAAAGCCTGTGAGTCCTGCTTCCCCCTGCCTGGTCATAGAGAAAGCCTGTGAGTCCTGCTTCCCCATCCATTTATAGAGAGAGCCTGTGAGTCCTTTTCTCCCGCCCACCCCTTTTTTGCTTGCCCACAGAAAGTCTGTGAGTCCTGCATCCCCACCCACCTACGGAAAAAGAGAAAGTCTCATAGAGAAATCCTGTGAGTCCTGCTTCCCCCACCCACACATAGAAAGCCTGTGAGTCCTGCTTCCCCCTGCCTAGTCATAGAGAAAGCCTGTGAGTCCTGCTTCCCCATCCATTTATAGAGAGAGCCTGTGAGACCTGCTTCCCCATCCATTTATAGAGAGAGCCTGTGAGTCCTGCTTCCCCATCCATTTATAGAGAAAGCCTGTGAGTCCTGCTTCTCCCGCCCACCCCTTTTTCGCTTGCCCACAGAAAGTCTGTGAGTCCTGCATCCCCACCAACCTACGGAAAAAGAGAAAGCCTCATAGAGAAAGCCTGTGAGTCCTGCTTCTCCCACCCACACATAGAGAAAGCCTGTGAGTCCTGCTTCTCCCACCCACACATAGAGAAAGCCTGTGAGTCCTGTTCCCCACCCACTCATAGAGAAACCCTGTGAGCCCTGCTTCCCCATCCATTTATAGAGAAAGCCTGTGAGTCCTGCTTCTCCCGCCCACCCCTTTTTCGCTTGCCCACAGAAAGTCTGTGAGTCCTGCATCCCCACCCCCCTACGGAAAAAGAGAAAGTCTCATAGAGAGAGCCTGTGAGTCCTGCTTCCCCCACCCACTCATAGAGAAAGCCTGTGAGTCCTGCTTCTCCCGCCCACCCCTTTTTCGCTTGCCCACAGAAAGTCTGTGAGTCCTGCATCCCCACCCACCTACGGAAAAAGAGAAAGTCTCATAGAGAGAGCCTGTGAGTCCTGCTTCCCCACCCACTCATAGAGAAAGCCTGTGAGTCCTGCTTCCCCCACCCACTCATAGAGAAAGCCTGTGAGCCCTGTTCCCCTGCCTACACACAATGATTGACAGCTATGTATACAAGTGGTTACAAGGGAAGGAGGACTCACAGGCTTTTATAAGAAGGTAGAGGAAGCAGGACTCACAGGCTTTTATAAGGTGGAGGAAGCAGGACTCACAGGCTTTCTCTAAAACTCAGTGGGGCCAATATGTCTCACAGGCTCTCTCTATGAGTTCTGGAAAAATGTTCACATGAAAATACTGAATGAAATAGTAGAAAACTGTCTATGCTCAGGATCAGTCCTTCCCGCTTCTTCCTTTACCGCCCTAAGATAGAGACCAGGCCGATCCTCATCAATCCTATGTTATGTCTATATTACTCTAGTGTGGAGGGTTTTCATCTTAGATTCCCAGAACATTCCGGAGGCTACGGAAGTTACTTACATTCAGATAGTAGATGGGCTTGGTGACATTGAACTTGTCTATTGTAGAAATTATAATAGATGGCGTTGTGAGGAAAAATAACACAATGAAAAGGCAAAAATTAATCCCCACGAATCGCGCCCACCATTTTACTCCCTGCACCGAGAGGTTCTCCCTAAGAGACAAAAAAAGGAAATGAAACCACAGTAACTGCAATACCAGACATAACTTACATACACATGTTGTGACTTTTATTTATTTATTTTAATTTTAAATAAAGCAGCCATGTTCATCACCACTACATTTTAGCTGGTGACTACTAGTGACTACTGAATATTAAAGGAGTACTCCACTGGCCAGCATTCAGGACATTTAGTTCCCAACCCTGTGTGCGCACTGTGGGGGGTCTGTCATGCCCCCTCGAGCCGTCAGGCCACGCCCCCTCAATGAGAGTCTATGGGAGGGGGCGTGACGGCCGACACACCCCCCCAGCACGCACACCCCCTTCGGAACTAAATGTTCCGAACGCTGGCCAGTGGAGTACTCCTTTAAATTAAGTGAGCAAATGGCTGAATATGTGAGTTGTTGCTATGTAGCTATTTGGGCTGTAGTAGTAGCAGTTGCACCCAGGCCCCTATGCCTGTGAGGTCCCAAATAACCCTCGGCCACTTAAAGGGGTACTCCACTGGCCAGCGTTCGGAACATTTAGTTATAAACGCTGTGTGCGCACTGTGGGTGTCGGCCACACCCCCTCAATGCAAGTCTATGGAAGGGGGCGTGGCAGCCGCCACGCCCCCTCCCATAGACTTGCATTGAGGGGGCATGGCCGACCCCAGCAGCGCTTGCACAGCGTTTGGAACTAAATGTTCCAAACGCTGGCCAGTGGAGTACCCCTTTAAAGGGGTATTCCAGGAAAAAATAAAACATTTTTATATCATCTGGCTCCAGAAAGTTAAACAGATTTGTAAATTACTTCTATTAAGAAATCTTAATCCTTCCAATAATTAATAGCTGCTGTAGTTGAGTTGTTCTGTTCTGTCTGACAACAGTGCTCTCTGCTGACATCTCTGCTTGTCTCGGGAACTGCACAGAGTAGAAGAGGTTTGCTATGGGGATTTGCTTCTACTCTGGACAGTTCCCGAGACAGGTGTCATCAGAGAGCACTTAGACAGAAAAGAACAACTCAACTTCAGCAGCTCATAAGTACTGAAAGGATTAGGATTTTTTAATAGAAGTAATTTACAAATCTGTTTAACTTTCTGGAGCCAATTGGTATATAAAAAAAAAAGTTTTTTTCCTGGATAACCCCTTTAAGAGGTATTATATTAGCATGACAAAGAGCACATAGTAGGTTTCGGGCCATGTTAAAGATTTTACAATTAGGCCCATAAACGTGTAGCTCAACTGAGCATGGTAAGTGGCGTATCATAGGATGGCACTATCATTTACTGTCTCTATATGTTATTTACTAGGAGCACCCAGCTCACCACGAGATGTTCTCCGGATAGGTGGCGTAGGTCACCGACCACTTGGCGGTACGAAGATGTCTGCTGACGCTCGATGGCTGCGGCTCCGTAGCACATTTGCACTGATGACATTGGATGGCGTTGAAATCTTTCACGATGCTAAGGAAATATGAAATCTTACACAACGGCTTTACACATGTACGTATGTGTGTATATATATATATATATATATATATATATCCTTAAACGCTAGACTTACAAGGTCGCGGTGGACTTATCGGAAAAAGTCACAAAAGCGATTCCGAGGGGCACATTACGTGCCTGCTCCAGCTTAGATGCGTACTGCTGATCCAGCTTGTCCTTTTTTCCGGTGTAATATTCAATAGCTTCAATCTGGACGAAAAATATCATGTACAACTACATTAGTAAAAAGCAGAAATATGACCATATACTAACATAAAAATAAAACTCACCTGCTAGTAACTATGCTTAAAGACTATGAACACATTTGGACAGAAATTTTTTTTTTTTGCTCTTTTATTTCCTCAATGCAACATTGTAAATAGTCTTTATTCGAAATTTCCTACCATTTAGCCACTACTCAGGGAAACATAAGATTAGTTCATCAGATAGGACACTTTTAGTGTTAAAGGGGTATTCGGGCCAAAGACATCTTATGCCCTATCCAAAGGATAGGGCATAAGATGTCTGTTCGTGGGGGTCCCTGTCGCTGGGACCTGGCTCCAGTCTCAGAAACTCTCTGTGTTTCCGGGACTGGAGACGTGACGTCACGCTACCCCCCTCCATTCATGGCTATGGGAGGGGGCGTGACGGCAGTCACGCCCCCTCCCATAGACATGAATGGAGGGGGGGGCGTGCCGTGATGTCACGAGGGGGCCATGACGTGACGTCACGTCTCCAGTCCCGGAAACACAGAGTCCCTGCTGCTTTGGATAGGGGATAAGATGTCTTCGGCTGGAATACCCCTTTAAACATTGCTGCATGTGGGGGAGGGAAGGATGTACTCAGCAGCTGCTTTCTCCTTACACTTCCATATGACTCTCCCCTGTCCACTTCCTTTTGTGTGCTTTCCTCCCTATCTACAGCCCGTGTAGGCTGCCCTCCATGTATGTGCTCCCAACTCTCCACACAAAAAAAAAGTGTTAGCTGAAAGTGTAGCAATTTGTGACTATTCAGCTGTTGCAAAGGCTGTCAGGACATGATGGGAGTTGAAGTTTTGCAACAGCTGGAGGGCCACAGGTTGGGGAACACTGGTGCAGAGACTATTTAAATACACAAACAAAAATTCTTGCTATTACTTATGATTTTTTGAAAATAAGCAAATGCCCTATGACACATACATACACGCCCCATTCTATCAGTGGTTTTAGGAAGCAGACTGACCACTATGGGTACCTACCCTCTCACACCCGCGCATTACACAGCAGCAGAACTGTCCGCATGGCTTGGGGTTAATAAACACATATTCGCCAGTTTTGTTGTGCAGTTTGATGAAATACGCCAAATTCTTTTCAGCTTTTGTCCTACAAGAAAAAAAAAATGTAAAAAAATATTTAAAACATTTTTATAATTGCTTATTATTAATAAGAAGAAAATGTGTATAATAATAATTAATAAATTCTAATAATAAATAAATAATAATATTAATAAATAATAAAAATGTATAATAATAATTTATAATAATAAAAATAATTTGTAATAATAAGTATATTTATTATTATTATAAATTATTATTATTATAACTCCAAGCAGCTACTACCTGACCTGATTTAATGGATTTGCATAACTTCCAGGGGTTGTTCAGAATCTATAACTAAGACTATTAACCCCTACTCAAACAAATTACTTCAAATTACCCCTAACACTATAAGCTAGTGTTTCCCAAATATAAAAAAAATTGTATAATTGCTTATTATTAATAAGAAGAAAATGTGTATAATAATAATATTAATAAATTCTAATAATAAATAAATAATAATATTAATTAATAATTTATAATAATAATTTATTATAATAATAATAATTTATAATAATAATAATAATAATGTATAATAATAATAATTTATAATAATAATAAGTATAATTATTATTATTATTATAAATTATTATAACTCCAAGCAGTTACTACCTGACCTGATTTAATGGATTTGCATAACTTCCAGGGGTTGTTCAGAATCTATATCTAAGACTATTAACCCCTACTCAAACAAATTACTTCAAATTACCCCTAACACTATAAGCTAGTGTTTCCCAACCAGGGTGCCTCCAGCTATTGCAGAACTACAACTCCCAGCATGCCCAGACAGCCTAAGGCTGTCTGGGCATGCTGGGGTTGTAGTTTTGCAACAACTGGAGACACCCTGGCTGGGAAACACCATTATAAGCATTCACAGTGCTGCCTCCTAGAGACTTGTGCCCCACTGATTGAGAATCTAGGCTTGAGATAAGTGTTTCCCAACCAGGTTACCTCCAGCTGTTGCAAAATTACAACTCCCAAGCATGCTTGAACAGCCTTTGGCTGTCTGGGCATGCTGGGAGTTGTAGTTTTGCAACAGCTGGAGGCACTCTGTATGGGAAACACTGCTCTAGATTATTAGTCTGATTACCGTTCCTGGAGCTGATGGCATTTTTATTTCTCAGCCAAGTGTCAAGGAGGCAGGGTCAAGTTGCTAAAGTGCCTCAGCCTGGCACACCTTGTAGGAGGATCCACAGCGTATCTACTGTGGATAAGCCACATTTGACCCTACCCTCAAAAGGAGTTATCCAGGTATAGAAAAAACTGAGCTAATTTCTTCCAAAAACAGCACCACCCCTGTCCTCAGGTTGTGTGTGGTATTACACCTTAGCTCCATTCACTTCAATGTAACAGAGCTGCAATACCATACACAACCTGAAGACAGGAGAGGTGCTATTTCTGAATGTTTTTCTAATCCTGGATGACCCCCCCTTTAAAGTTAAACAGGATGATGGATTCTAATGGGTTCAGATTTGCAGAATGGATAAATACAGGAGAATTTGTGAATCCAGATTTGGAATTTGGGTTGAAAATTGTTCATAATTTAAATAATTCAGAAATAAATTAACTTTTTACACAGTGTCCACCATAAAAAAAAAATATATATATATATAAATAAATAAAAACATATGCACATGTTTTTATTATACCAGGGTATAATGATTGTAATTGTTATTTTACGATTCAGTACAGTAAGGTAAATGTTCACATGCTGCAGATTTTCACTTAGTATGTTACAGATTTTGGTTAAAGAGGTACTCCGGTGGAAAACTTTTTTTTTTCTTTAAATCAACTGGTGCCAGAAAGTTAAACAGATTTGTAAATTACTTCTATTAAAAAATCTTAATCCTTCCAGAACTTATTAGCTGCTGAATACTACAGAGGGAATTATTTTCTTTTTGAAACACAGTGCTCTCTGCTGACATCTCTGTCCATTTTAGGAACTGTCCAGAGCAGCATATGTTTTCTACGGGGATTTTCTCCTACTCTGGAGAGTTCTTAAAATGGACAGCGATGTCAGCAGAGAGCACTGCGCACGTGATGTCAAAAGAGAGCTCTGTGTTCCAAAAAGAAAAGAATTTCCTCTGTAGTATTCAACAGCTAATAAGTACTGGAAGGCTTATGATTTTTTTTTTTTATAGAAGTAATTTACAAATCATTTTAACTTTCTGGCACCAGTTGATTTAGAAAAAAATAAATAAATAAATAAAAGTTTTCCACCAGAGTACCCCTTTAATTTTTTAAGGTAAATTTGTCCTTTTGTATGTCTTCGCTACCAAATGAGGGATTCAAGCTTAGGGTGAAAACGTCCAGAAAAAAATTATGGTGCAGATGCCAACTAAAAATAATGGAAGGCTGTAAATCGTGGATTCCATGCAGAAATTAATTTAATTACCCCAGTGTGAATAGGACCCAAAGGTGATAAAACCTGCTGATGGAAGAAGCTCCAATTAGCAGTGTGAACATACAATGTACCACTAGATGGCAGCAAATAACAGCACTTAGAAACCACCTGGTGAAACTAGTGCAGGTCTCACGGTGTGGTTTCTAAATGCTGTCATTTGCTGCCATCTAGTGGCAGCAAATGACAGCATTTAGAAATCACACCGTCAGACCTGCACTAGTTTCAACAGCAGTTGGAGCTTCCATCACAACATATATTATAGTGGCAGGAACGGCATGAAATAGTGGAGTCCATCGGGTGCCATTGGGATTGTCAAAGGGGGTGAAGGGTCTAAGCTCCTAGACCACAGTCCACTGTTTCCAAACCAGGGTGCCTCCAGCTGTTGCAAAACTGCAACTCCCAGCATGCTGGAAGTTGTAGTTTTGCAACAGCTGGAGGCACCCTTGTTGGGAAACACTGTCTCAAACACACAGCTGTCCTCAAATCTCATGGAAATAGAAGCAAAGGAGACTCTCTCCCTTCTTAATGTAGTCCAAAGGACATCCAGAGCAGTCCGCTTTAGTTAAAGGGGTACTCCACTGGAATTTTTAAATCAATTGGTGCCAGAAAGTTAAACAGATTTGTAAATTACTTCTATTAAAAAAAAAATCTTAATCCTTCCAGTACTTATCAGTTGCTGTATGATCCACAGGAATTTCTTTTCTTTTTGAATTTCCTTTCTGCCTGACCACAGTGCTCTCTGCTGACACCTCTGTCCATGTCAGGAACTGTCCAGAGCAGGAGAGGTTTTCTATGGGGATTTGTTTCTACTCTGGACAGTTCCTAAAATGGACAGAGGTGGCAGCAGAGAGCACTGTGGTCAGGCAGAAAGGAAATTCAAAAAGAAAAGAACTTCCTGTGGATCTGGAAAGTATTGGAAAGATTAAGAGTTTTTTAATAGAAGTAATTTACAAACCTGTTTAACTTTTTGGCACCAGTTAAAAAAAAAAAAAAAAAAGTTTTCCAGTGGAGTACCCCTTTAATAAATATCCAAATCACTCCACAGGAACCCAACTTTACTAGCCAGGAAAGACTTTTCCCTGAATGTCCACTATGTTTTACACTGCAGGTGTTCTCGTTGAAATCAGCTCATGTATGTTAGCCCATAGCTAGTCAGTGCATATAGCGAGCAGGGACCAAAGGATTCTAAGGGTACGTTCACACGTGCATATTTTCTGCTGCAGATCTGCTGCAGATTTGCTTTAGCAGATTTTGCAGCCCACTGAAGTAAATGGGCAGCAAAATCTGCTGCAGCAAATGTGTGAACGCACCCTAAAACTACAAGAAAAAAAACTAACCCCCCATACTTTACCTCTCACTGGAAATTCGGAGAAGGTCATAGACATCATAACACAACTGTACGTCGATGACCCGGCTTGATGGATAAGCTTCACTGGAAGAGAAGCAAAAGATAATATTAAAATTTTTATTTTTTTTTGCTTTATTTTTTAAATGCAGAATTCCCCAACCTGTGGATTTTCAATGGTTGCCTTTGGCCAGGCATGTTGGAAGTTGTAGTTTGTACACCTGTAATGGCGGACAAAAGCTATCCCGCTGATGTCCGCCATTTACCCTATAGATAGGTGATCACAGCATCTATAGGGGGAATAGAGGTGGGCTCATCGGACCCCCGCAGTGCGATTGCAAGGGGGGGGGATGTCTGATGAGCCTAAGCTCTTTAACTCTCCTGCAGTGTGCAGAATGACAAATCCTCCTGTGCAGACTGCAGATCCAGGCTGTACAGGAGGATCCCCGACAGCACTGATCAGTACCATAATATTACACGGTACTGAACAATACATTGCTATATAATGATTGCATACAAAAGTTCCCTTATTTTTTTTATTTATTTATTTATTTTACACTTTTTAAATCTCCATAGGGGTTACAAAAGTCCCCTATAGAGATTTAAACATTGTGTAAAATAAAATATTAAAAACATTTTAAAAAAATAAAAATTTAAAAATCACCCCCTTTTTCCGTAGGAAAAAACAAACAACACAACACAACAACATATTTGGTATGGCCGAATGTGGAAATGTCCTAACGATTTAACTATAATGTTTATGATCCCATATGGATCCCGTACCAAATGCCAGAATTACAAATTTTTGGTCACATCGTATGTCAGAAAAAAAAAAAAAAATAGAAGGCAACCAAAAAGTCCCAAAAAATTAAAATGGCACTAATAAAAACTACAGATGACGATGCGAAAAATTACCCCCATACAGTCCTGTATACGGAAAAATAAGAGATATAGGGGTTAGAAAATGATAATTTTACTAAGAATATTTGTCAAAAAATATATATTTTTTTTATAGTAAAATAATAGGTATCATTTTAATCATACTGACCTACACCGTAAAGTTCACTGTGTAAAAAAATAAATAAATAAATAAATAAAACTTTAAAAATAATTGCAAAATTGTGTTTAATTTTTTCTCAAAATAATTTTTTTATTTTTTTATTTTCTTTGCTTAATTTTTGTGGGTAAAATAAATGGTGTCATTGTGAAGTACAATTGGACCAGTAAGAAATAAAGAAGCCTCATATGGTTCTGTGGATGGAAAAATAAAAGATTTATGGCTCTTAAAAGACAATAAGAAAAAACGAAAAAGCAAAAATTAATGATGGCTGTGTCCTCAAGGCCTAAATGGGCTGCGTCCTTAAGGGTTAAAGAGAAGGTGCCCATTTAAAGGAAAAACTACCCGCTTCATTCCTACCTAAAGTGCCTGCTGATGGTCTCCTTTTCGGCGTCCCGGGGCAGTCCTGTTATAAACAGCGTTTGTTTTACCTGTGGAGGAGAAAAGACCCATATCATGTGCACTCACCGATGATCAGCTGATTGTCAAGGTCACCCCATAACAAGGGCACAGTTATTTATTTTTATTCCATGCTCTTCCTGGTGTATTGTCAGATCTGCGCTGTGAGCTCTGAGCCCATCGGTTATCTCTCTTCCCCCTTTATGCTTTCCCAAACAATGGCTCCATCTGCAGCTGCACCCCCTTCCTCCCAGTCTTCCATTTACAATAGGAAACCTCTTAGGGATGTAAAGGGGGATCTCCAGTGCCCCGGTGTTCTGAACATTTTGTTCAGAACACTTGGAGCAGGCTGCATGATCGTGATGTCACGGACACACTCCCTTGTGACGTCACGCCCCCTCCATTCATGTCTATGGGAGGGGGCGTGACAACACCATGCCCCCTCCCATAGACATGAATGGAGGGGGCATGGTGTGACATCACGATCACGGCCGCCCGCTTCGAATGTTCTGAACAAAATGTTTAGAACACTGGGACACTGGATTACCCCTTTAAAACAGGGAAATATTAGCTTAAAGGCCGATCTATTCACATATACTAATGATGTCAGCACAAGGCGATCCCTGGTCTTCCTACCGAAACCTTGTGGGAGAGGAAAAGAAACAATGGCACTCCTGTCCTCATATCCCAACCTCATATTCTGTCCCCCGCACTAATTATTATTCTCTGCCCCTGCCTGACGGACGGTCGGCACAATGTTTTAAAGTCCCGGGCAATCTTTGCAGCCCGAGAGTAACACAATCAGGGGATGTACCGGAAGTCCCTTAGACTTGCATAGGACGTTTGACAAAACCCTCACAAATGGAGGTTTAGGGTTGATTTAACGCAATTTTTTAAACTATATTTTTAGTCAACATAATAGTATCATGTGACCAAGTTTCATCAAAATATCTCCAGCCATTTGGAAGTTATTCTTAAACATACATTTATACATAAACAGACACACACATACAGTACATACATACAAACATATACATACAGGGGGAGATTTGCCGAGTTGCCCATAGCAACCAATCAGATCGCTTCTTTCATTTTTGAAAAGACCTTAAAAAATTTAAGTAGCGATCTGATAGGTTGCTATGGGCAACTCACAGTAAATACATATGTATATACATACAAAAACACAAACACACATACAGTATATTCAAACATATACATACACAGTACATAAATATATACATACACACAAATACAGTAAATACATACATACTACATACACGCAGTACATACATACACATACAGTAAATACAAACATATATACATATACACACAAATACAGTACATATATACACACAGTACATACACAAATACAGTACATATATACACACACAGTACATACACATAAATACAGTACATATATACACACAGTACATATATACATACAGTACATATATACACACAGTACATACACATACAGTACATATATACACACTACATACATAAATACAGTACATATATACACACAGTACATACACATAAATACAGTACATATATACACACAGTACATACACAAATACAGTACATATATACACACACAGTACATACACATACAGTACATATATACACACAGTACATACATAAATACAGTACATATATACATACAGTACATATATACACACAGTACATACACATACAGTACATATATACACACTACATACATAAATGCAGTACATATATACACACTACATACATAAATACAGTACATATATACACATAGTACATACATAAATACAGTACATATATACACACTACATACATAAATACAGTACATATATACACACAGTACATACACATAAATACAGTACATATATACACACAGTACATACACATAAATACAGTACATATATACACACAGTACATACACATAAATACAGTACATATATACACACACAGTACATACACATACAGTACATATATACACACAGTACATACATAAATACAGTACATATATACATACAGTACATATATACACACAGTACATACACATACAGTACATATATACACACTACATACATAAATGCAGTACATATATACACACAGTACATATATACACAGTACATACACATAAATACAGTACATATATACACACAGTACATATATACACAGTACATACACATAAATACAGCACATATATACACACAGTACATACACATAAATACAGTACATATATACACACAGTACATACACATACAGTACATATATACACACAGTACATACATAAATACAGTACATACATAAATACAGTACATATATACATACAGTACATATATACACACAGTACATACACATACAGTACATATATACACACTACATACATAAATACAGTACATATATACACACAGTACATTTATACACACAGTACATACACATAAATACAGTACATATATACACACAGTACATACACATAAATACAGTACATATATACACACAGTACATACACATAAATACAGTACATATATACACACACAGTACATACACATACATACAGCACATATATACACACACAGTACATACACATACATACAGTACATATATACACACAGTACATACACATAAATACAGTACATATATACACACAGTACATACACATAAATACAGTACATATATACACACAGTACATATATACACACAGTACATACATAAATAAAGTACATATATACACACAGTACATACATAAATACAGTACATATATATACACCGTACATACATAAATACAGTACATATATATACACCGTACATACATAAATACAGTACATATATATACACAGTACATACATAAATACAGTACATATATACACACAGTACATACACATAAATACAGTACATATATACACACAGTACATACACATACAGTACATATATACACACAGTACATACATAAATACAGTACATACATAAATACAGTACATATATACACACAGTACATACATAAATACAGTACATACATACACACAGTACATACATAAATACAGTACATATATACACACAGTACATACACACAGTACATACACATAAATACAGTACATATATACACACAGTACATACATAAATACAGTACATATATACACACAGTACATACATACACACAGTACATACACATACAGTACATATATACACACTACATACATAAATACAGTACATATATACACACTACATACATAAATACAGTACATATATACACACAGTACATACACATAAATACAGTACATATATACACACAGTACATACACATAAATACAGTACATATATACACACAGTACATACATAAATACAGTACATATATACACACAGTACATACACAAATACAGTACATATATACACACAGTACATACACAAATACAGTACATACACACAGTACATACACATAAATACAGTACATATATACACACAGTACATACATAAATACAGTACATACATACACACAGTACATACACATACAGTACATATATACACACTACATACATAAATACAGTACATATATACACACAGTACATACACATAAATACAGTACATATATACACACAGTACATACATAAATACAGTACATATATACACACAGTACATACATAAATACAGTACATATATACACACAGTACATACACAAATACAGTACATACACACAGTACATACACATAAATACAGTACATATATACACACAGTACATACATAAATACAGTACATATATACACACAGTACATACATAAATACAGTACATATATACACACAGTACATACACATACAGTACATATATACACACAGTACATACATAAATACATGCATACAGTACACACATAAACACACACTAGTTGAGTTTTATACACATAGATTAGGTACAATCCAATGACTGGCGGAGTCTGAAAGCTCCTCTGTACTAACCGTATTCTCCTCTTTGTATTTTATGACAGATGTGTGATGTCGCATGAGGATGACGATGAGGATGAGATAAATGACACCTACGACTGTGTGGAGCCAAATGAGACTGTCCCTGCGAAAACAAACGGGTTTTATATCTTGTGATGTGTGGAAACCAAGGTCCGCTATGTCTAGGAGTGGAATGAAAAGCCCCAAATTCATTGCAGAGACCAGCGTTTCCCAACCAGGGTGCCCCCAGCTGTTGCAAAACTACAGCTCCCAGCATGCCCGGACAGCCGAAGGCTGTCCGGGCATGCTGGGAGTTGTAGTTTTGTAACAGCTGGAGGCACACTGGTTGAGAAATACTGCTGTACAGACATGTCAAAAGTTTGATCAGTCATCATCACTACTTTATATATTGACTATAATAACACAATAGTATGCAGTAAGCTCCTGAGCTCCCCCTAGAGGTGGCTGCAAGCAGACAAAATGCTGTAATATAATTATGTCTATGCAGGAGATTTGGGACCCTGTATTAGATACAGAGAGTTCTGATCGACCTATATCAGCACAGAAGTTTGCACCTCTAATTGACAAGATAAAAGGCGAGCACTCGCTACAGAACAAAGGAAACAATAGCAACTTTTAATAGGCCAATACTCACTCATGCTGTAAGTTTGCTATAGTGGTCCGGCCAAAGCTTAAAGGATCCATATCTTAAAAGAAAAAGAAAAAAGAAAAAACATAAAATATAACACTCTAATAAAAAATAAAAAAAAGTGATTAAACATAAAATATAACCCTGTAGTGTCGTACTAAGCACAGTGAACAAAAGGGCAAGGTGTCAAACCTGAGACTGTAGATCCATTCATGACAGCTCACAGAACCCTACCCTCCCAGCTCTATCTGTATACTGCTGCTGCTATCTCTATGGGATCAGGATATATAATAATTATACACTCCCCAACCAGCTCTATCTGTATACTGCTGCTGTTATCTCTATAGGATCAGGATATATAGTAGTTATACAGATCTGTTACTGCTGCTATCTCTATGGGATCAAGATATATATAGTAGTTATACACCTCCCCTCCAGCTCTATCTGTATACTGCTGCTGTTATCTCTATAGGATCAGGATATATAGTAGTTATACAGATCTGTTACTGCTGCTATCTCTATGGGATCAAGATATATATATAGTAGTTATACACCTCCCCTCCAGCTCTATCTGTATACTGCTGCTGTTATCTCTATAGGATCAGGATATATAGTAGTTATACAGATCTGTTACTGCTGCTATCTCTATGGGATCAAGATATATATAGTAGTTATACACCTCTCCTCCTAGCTCTATCTGTATACTGCAGCTGTCCTCTCTATGTGATCAGGATATATAGTAGTTATACACCTCCCCTCCAGCTCTATTTCTATGGGATCAGGATATATATAGTAGTTATACACCTCCCCTCCTAGCTCTATCTCTATACTGCAGCTGTCATCTCTATGGGATCAGGATATATAGTAGTTATACACCTCCCCTCCAGCTCCATCTGTATACTGCTGCTATCTCTATGTGATCAGGATATATAGTAGTTATACACCTCTCCTCCAGCTCTATTTCTATGGGATCAGGATATATATAGTAGTTATACACCTCCCCTCCTAGCTCTATCTCTATACTGCAGCTGTCATCTCTATGGGATCAGGATATATAGTAGTTATACACCTCCCCTCCAGCTCCATCTGTATACTGCTGCTATCTCTATGTGATCAGGATATATAGTAGTTATACACCTCCCCTCCAGCTCTATCTGTATATTGCGGCTATCTCTATGGGATCAGGATATATTATAGTTATACACCTCCCCTCCTAGCTCTATCTGTATACTGCAGCTGTCATCTCTATGGGATCAGGATATATAGTAGTTATACACCTCCCCTGAGACTGTTCACGCATTTAATTTCTTCTGTTTTTGTTGTCATTTTCTAAATCTGTCCTTTTTTACTGTGATTTTGGAAAATGCTATGCTCAAAACATAGCCTAAAGACTTCAAATATTCATAAAACAACTCAGTTATGATTATAGGTCAAATTACTTTCACCCCAAGGCAATATTTCTCTAAAAAACACACTTTGAATATGAAAACACATCAAAACTGCACATAATGGGGGAGATTTATCAAAACCTGTGTAGAGGAAGAGTGGTGCAGTTGCCCCTAGCAACCAATCAGATTGCCTCTTTCTTTTTCAAAGAGGCCTGTGAAAAATGAAAGAAGCGATCTGATTGGTTGCTAGTAGAGATGAGCAAACTTACAGTAAATTCGATTCGTCACAAACTTCTCGGCTCGGCAGTTGATAACTTATCCTGCATAAATTAGTTCAGCTTTCAGGTGCTCCCGTGGGCTGGAAAAGGTGGATACAGTCCTAGGAGACTCTTTCCTAGGACTGTATCCACCTTTTGCAGCCCACCGGAGCACCTGAAAGCTGAACTAATTTATGCAGGATAAGTCATCAACTGCCGAGCCGAGAAGTTATTGACGAATCGAATTTACTGTAAGTTCGCTCATCTCTAGTTGCTAGGGGCAACTGCACCACTTTTCCTCTACACAGGTTTTGATAAATCTCTCCGAATGTGAACTGACCCCAAACCATTTCTGAGTCTAATCTGTTCACCTGGATGATCTCCAGCAACTGCAGCCTATTTAGTTGACCAGGCGCAGTGATGAGACTCCACCCCCTCTCTCTCTGCAAAGCCTGAGGATTTATGGGAAATGTAGGAAGCATTGCAGAACAACTTCAGGGGTTTATTTACATCCAAAATGTAGCCTACCCCATACCTCCACATCAGCTTAAACAGGTAAGCGCAAGGCATGAACAAGACATACACAAAACCTCTGTCTCGAATAATAGCCTATGCTGCACTATATAAGCAAAACAAATCGCTAAGAGCGTCTCTCACTCTGGAGGACTTGTTCTGTCCGGTATTACACAGACAAAGCCTTTGATGTGAATGGACACTGTGTAATGCCTAATTTCTCCTGTAGGGGTGCTGCAGGGAAACTGTACACTTAAAGCACCAGGTTTCCCCACAGATAACAGCTGATCACTGTGGGTCCACGTTATCTTTGTGATCTGTTTATTGTCAAGGGATCATTCTAATATGTAGAGACTGTCAGGAGACATGAACGACATAAAAAAAATGGTGGCTACTGTTCATTGGCCCTCATTAAAGGGGTACTCAACTGGCGCCAGAAAGTTGAACAGATCTGTAAATTACTTCTATTTAAAAATATTAATCCTTCCAGTACTTATCAGCTGCTGTATGCTCCACAGGAAGTTCTTTTCTTTTTGAATTTCTTTTCTGTCTGTCTGACCACAGTGCTCTCTGCTGACATGTCAGGAACTGTCCAGAGTAGGAGCAAATCCCCATAGCAAACCTATGCTGCTCTGGACAGTTCCTGACATGGACAGGGGTGTCAACAGAGAGCACTGTGGACAGACAGAAAGGAAATTCAAAAATAAAATAACTTCCTGTGGAGCATACAGCAGCTGATAAGTACTGGAAGGATTAAGATTTTTAAATAGAAGTCATTTACCAATCTGTTTAACTTTCTGGCACCAGTTAATTAAAAAAAATGCTTTCCAGTGGAGTACCCCTTTAATATACATAGGGTTTAGCCGAGGCTCTCCATCTTTCCCACTCACTTCATATTTGTCTGGTATTATACATATATATATATATATATATATATATATATATATATATATACACACACAGGAAGCACAGGCAATAAAACTAAGCATTTACCAAGTAGAGTCCCGGAAAGGTTGACCGGCAATATGACAGCAACAGAAAGGACGCTGGCGACGACCAAGAAGAATATGATGTGACGCTGGAAGGAAAGGTAGTGAAGAGCGTCTTCTCCACATCGCTCGTAGATGTCTTCATCACTAAGATGGAGAAGACGTAACAATAAGCATTATCACTCTACGTCAGTATTTCCCAACCAGTGTGCCTCCAGCTGTGGCAAAACTACAACTCCCAGCATGTATTCTTGATAGGCCTATTGCCACCCTTCCCAAGAGCAATAGGTGAGGCAGAAATAAAGGATTGTCCACAACCGCTGTTAACTGAAAACTTGCAGGAACTTTTACTGAAGAATTTCTGTACATGTAGTAATAATAACAGTCCAGATAACAGTCTCTATAGATATAGCTGAGCAGCGATTGACAGTCGGTTGGGATCAGATAAGCTCAATTTAGCTTCTTAGCGATTTTGTAGCATAGATCCGCTGGATTTAAGGGTGCGTTTAAGTCCAGTGATCTTGCGGGGAGTAGCGGGGAATTGCTTAGTCTATTCGCTATGTTAGAGGCCGAGGCCACAAGGCTTTGGCCTAGTAAATCATCTTGTAAGCTGCGGAGGTCCTACCTCTTCCAGAATCAGCAACCCAAGAGAGCGACCAAGATGGCGCAGCTCCCTTATATGGGAAGGGGCCGGCCGTTTTGGATTGATCCATAACAAGTGTCACTCACCGTTACATTGCATTGTGGGTGAACACGTCATGAGAACCTCCAAAGGTCCTGTAGCAAAACCATAGAGTTCGAAACTAATCACGTGACCCGAAGGTCCTGCTACGCTTGAATAGGTAGGAAATTGAATATATACATATCTATACTTATATTTATAAGAACTTCTATACAGTTATAGACTAACTGAGGGGTGACAAGGGGATAACTATAGGAGAGGGACCCCGACGTTCCTAGGGACTCTGGCTATGGGGACCTCTACAAAGGTAACGTATGAAATACGGTACCGGGACACCACATCTAGATGCAGCGTTTTGCCAATTCCTGGGCCGTGTCACTTCTGGTGAAGTGATCGCAGCCATTTCTTGGAAATTAGAGGTACTGCGCATGCGCGAGCAAACAAACCTGTCCCTTCTCAGGTCCAGAAAAGTTATAGGCCGACATTTATCAATCTGATCAAAAACGAAACTGGATAGTGTTGCCCATAGCAACCAATTACAGCTCAGCTTTCACTTTACCTGAGGTGGTTAAGATATGAAAGAGGAACTGTGTTTGGTTGCTAGGGGCAACACCAGACAATTTTGGTTTAGGCAGATTGATAAATCTGGGCCATAGACCTTACAGAGGCATTCTGACATATTGAGAGTTGGTCTTTCCTTAAAGGGGTACTCCGCTGCACCCATCTTATTCCCTAACCCCGCGATCTCCGGGCCGGCAGCTGCGGCGTCCAGAACACGGAAGCTTGTATCTGCTTTGTGGTGCCTTGTGGGGACGTATGTATGGCAATTGGGGTGTTGCTGTGAGGTATAGCACGGTTATAATTAACTCTTGTTAGTCGTGACGCCAGGGTGAGGGTTAAATGCTGTATGGCTTTGCCTATCGCCACCCTTCCCAAGAGCGATAGGTAGATGCAGAATTAAGTATTGTCCACAACCAGAGCTTTGCTGAAAACTTGCGTAAACTTTACTGAAGATTTTCTGTAACATGCGAATACAGGAACGGTCTTTGTACAGAGTCTATGAACAGCTTGGCTGAGATTGACCATTGGTTGGGACTTGAGTAAGTTCCTCAGCTTGTAGGGATTTAGTATGCACAGCTCCGCTGGATTTAGGGTTATGTTTAGGTCCAGGGTCCTTGCCGATATTAGTGGGGAAATTTAGAAGAACTCACTGTGTAATTCAGCCGAGGCCGCAAGGCTTTGGCCTAGTAATTGTCGTTGAAAGTTGCGGAGGTCCTACCTCATTCAGTGACAGCAACCCAAGAGAGAGAATAATGGCCACAGCTCCTTTATATGGGCAGGGGCTGGCCGTTTTAGGATTGGTCCACACCATCTGTCAATCAACTTTACAAGGCATTGTGGGTATCACATGTCCCATGAACCTCCAAAGGTCCCCCTTAACTACCATAGAGACTAGAGCATCGTCACGTGACCCGCAGGTCCTGCGACGCTAGCGCAAGGTAAGTACACTTTATTTATACATTTATCTGAATAATATATTAACTATTTAAGGGGTGACTAGGGGAGGACTAGACCTGAGGACCCCATGGTTCCAAGGAACTCTGACTTTGGGGACCCCTACCAAGGTACGGTATGTAATACGGTACCGGGACACCACATCTGCGTTTGTGATATCACGCCACGCCCCCTCAATTCAAGTCTATGGGAGGTAGTGTGACGGCTAGTACAGAGCCGTCACGCCTCCTCCCATAGACTTGAATGGAGGGGGAGTGGCGGCCTTCATTGACAGTCATCCGGCACGGATCAGAGTTTGCTCCATGCCCCGAATGACAGGGGTGCCAGCCTGGAGATCGCGGGGGTCCCCAGTGGCGGGACCCTCGCGATCTAACATCTTATCTCCTATCCTTAGGATCGGAGGTAAGATGTGTGCAGTGGAGTAACCCTTTAAAGGGGTTATCTAGTTTCGGAAAATGTATCCCCCACGATCTTCTGCAAGCGCTCTGGCTCTCCTCGTGCATGGAGTGGGGGTTGGCACGCGTCCTCCATGCATCTCTATGGAAGAGCCGAAGCGCTGTACTTGTGTATCTCCGGTTCTCCCACAGAGAAGCATGGAGGGCTTTGTGTGGTGGTCAACATAGCTTTGTGCATAGAGAGAGCCGGGGTGCCTGGCAGGAGATCCCAGTGGTCGGACCCCCACGCAAACTGACACTTATCACCTATCCTTTGGATAGGGGATAAAATTTCCTAAACTGGAGAACTCCTTTAAAGTGTACCCGTCAGATCCAACAAAAAAAACATTTTTTTTAATATAACACTCAGTACCTAATCCTGACCATGTGCATCTAATTTTTATGTGTCTAGCACCTTTATTTATTTTTTATTACACTTTTAATTTAGCTCACTAATCTGAATTACTCTCAAAGGGAGGGGCGTGGCCTCACTGTGCAGGTCTCCGCCCCTCCCTCAGTATGCTGTCTGCTCACATCTCCCCTAGCATTAGCAAAATTACAACTCCCAGCTTGTCCTCACTGACAGTAGCGGCACACAAGCTGACCATGGGAGGATTTTTCCTCCAGTTCTGAGCCCTGTGCTCAAAAATGTCAATCAAGGAAGTGTGTCCATGACATAGGTGATGACTCATGGACACAGCAGGACTAGTATGTGTCCAAGCAGGCAGGGGGGCAGTTGTTTGACTGGATTTTTCAGTATGAAATACTAAAAATTTTCTAATGAAAGCAATTGCAAAACCTATTGGTCATACATGCTTTGCAACATATCAAACGTTTTTGTATCTGACAGTGCCCATTTAAGGACAATATTATACACAGACCCCCGTAATTGTACACAGACCCCCAAAGGTGAGCAAAAGCAAAAAAAAGTGGCCCTTCTGATGAGCAGAATGGTTCTGCCACCAATTTCTTTCACGTCCGAGGTCTATCATTTTTCCTGGACCTGAGCAGGGTTGGGGGTGCATGCACGCGCATGCGCAGTACCTTTCATTTCTGAGAAACAGCAATGACCGCATCCAGCAATGACTGCACCCCTTAAATTCCTTGTGAACTTACTGCATCTGAAATGCTGATGATATCCAGGAGCAAAATCCCTGCAAGAAAATAAAAATTTAGTTAATAAAATGCATTAACATGAAAGGATCGAAGAGAATCTGTCACAATGAAAAACATCCATGAAGTGCGATAATGCATGATAGTTACAGTGACACAGATTCCAACTTCCAAGTACCGTATATGCTCGAGTATAAGCCGACCCGAATATAAGCCGAGGCCCCTAATTTCACCCCAAAAACCCAGGAAAAGTTATTGACTCGACTATAAGCCTAGGGTGGGAAATACATCATCCCCCCATGTCATCATCCCCCTCTGTTATCATCCAGACCCCCGTCATTAACACCCCCGTCATCATCACCCTGTCATCATCCCCCCCGTCATCATCCAGACCCCCGTCATCATCACCCTGTCATTTTCACCGTCATCATCCACCCTTGTCATCATCACCCCCATCATCATCACCCCCCGTCATTAACACCCCCGTCATCATCCCCCCGTCATCATCACCCTGTCATCATCCAGACCCCCGTCATTAACACCCCCGTCATCATCACCCCCGTCATCATCACCCCCGTCATCATCCCCCCCTGTCATCATCCAGACCCCCGTCATCATCCCCCCCCCTTCATCATCACCACCTGTCAATCCCTCCAATCAGTGGTCTTCAACCTGCAGACCTCCAGATGTTGCAAAACTACAACTCCCAGCATGCCCGGACAGCCATAGGCTGTCCGGGCATGCTGGGAGTTGTAGTTTTGAAACATCTGGAGACCCGCAGGTTGAAGTCCACTGCGGCCTTCATCATCATCCAGACCCCCCCTTTAGTTTTCTACTCACCTCCCCTCGGTGGGAAGGAAGGGTGAGCTGGTCCGGGCCATCTATGCTGCAGGGACCGTCCGGTGGGGAGGATTAGTCATTTTGGGCTGTCCATTTTCACCGGGAGGCCCTCTTCTCCGCTCTGGGCTGGCCCCCGCCTAGTGACGTTGCCTTGACGAAGACGCACAGGGACTTTCATGCGCAGGGACGTCCCTGTGCGTCGTCGTCAAGGCAACGTCACTATGCTGGGAGTTGTAGTTTTGCAACATCTGGAGGTCCGCAGGTTGAAGACCACTGATGAAGGGATTGACAAGCGGAGAGTTCACTCGAGTATAAGCCGAGGGGGGCGTTTTCAGCACGAAAAATCAGTGCTGAAAAACTCGGCTTATACTCTAGTATATACGGTATTTATTATCTGTGAAGTCACTTTTGTTACCTAATAATAAATCCCAAAATGCCTGTAATGTGTCTCCTAAGAAGCAGAACAACAGACTTCTGGATGCTTCAATATCACTTGAGGACGTATAAATGTCAAAGCCCCCCCGCCCCCCCATAGGCAGAACAAAATGGCGACCATGTAACACTACGTTTCTAGTGCAGCCTCAGGACTCAATGTGGGTGACATAACGTTGATGTGCTACATACCCGGTCCCTTTCTAGTTCCTCATTGACAGAGGATGATGAGGATAGTCTCCGGTATCTCCGATGTGGAACCCTGCAAAGGTATAAAGCAACATTTAGTCACATTCTACAAAGTTAAAGGGGTTATCCAGGAAAAAACTTTTTTATATATATCAACTGGCTCCAGAAAGTTAAACAGATTTGTAAATGACTTCAATTAAAAAAAAATCTTAATCCTTTCAGTACTTATGAGCTTCTGAAGTTAAGGTTGTTCTTTTCTGTCTAAATCCTCTCTGATGACACGTGTCTCGGGAAACGCCCAGTTTAGAAGAGGTTTGCTATGGGGATTTGCTTCTAAACTGGGCGTTTCCCGAGACAGGTGTCATCAGAGAGCACTTAGACAGAAAAGAACAACCTTAACTTCAGAAGCTCATAAGTACTGAAAGGATTAAGATTTTTTTAATAGAAGTAATTTACAAATCTGTTTAACTTTGTGGAGCCAGTTGATATATATATATATATATATATATATATATATATATATAAAAAAGTTTTTTCCTGGAATACCCCTTTAACCCTACTATAAATTGGGCTATTGACACATGAAAAGGTACATAAACCAATCAACAATATAACCCTTGGGGGTTAGAAAAACACCTTTATATATACACGTGTCAAATAATTAAAATATAACTTTTATTAATGAACCACTAATTATAAAAAAGGTAAGATACACACACTTAAAAGCACAACCTCCAATACCATCGGAATTATGTGTCTCTTCTCGGTGCCACTGGAGGGTTAAAGGGGTACACCACTGGAAAACATTTATTTTATTTTTTTATTTAACTGGTACCAGAAAGTTGAACAGAATTGTAAATTACTTCTATTAAAAAAATCTTATTCCTTCCAGTACTTATCAGCTGCTGTATACTACAGAGGACGTTCTTTTCTTTTTGAATTTCCTTTCCAGTCTGACCACAGTGCTCTCTGCTGACACCTCTGTCCATTTTAGGAACTGTCCAGAGCAGGAACAAATCCCCATAGCAAACCTCTCCTGCTCTGGACAGTTCCTAAAATGGACAGAGGTGTCAGCAGAGAGCACTTGTGGTCAGGCAGAAAGGAAATTCAAAAAGAAAAGTACTTCCTCTGTAGCATACAGCGGCTGATAAGTACTGGAAGGGTTAGGATTTTTTGATAGAAGTAATTTACAAATCTGTTTAACTTTCTGGCACCAGTTGGTTTAAAATAAAGTGTTTTCCGGTGGAGTACCCCTTTTAATACAGATTCATGTATTTAAACTACACGGGTTATATTGTTGATTGATTCTACAAAGTTACAGACCAGACCAAGACAAAACCACCACCTAAAAACCTGCCCAACCTCCAATATAGACAAGGTCCTGTCTATTCTATCAGCAGCACTGATCTACTATAAAGCGGATCTGTCAGCGGGATAGGCTGCCCTATGTACGGGAAACACATCAAAGCTACTCCTAGTAGCCAGAATGCCAAAAAAATGGTCCACAACTCTCACCATAGGGTTGCCACGTGACCGGTATTTTGGCCATCCTGCTGGTATTTTTATATTGAAAATACCAGCAATGCAATAGCCGGTATTTATCCAACCAATCCTCCAACTCCCGGAATGTTGTACCTTATACTAAACCAGTGTTTCCCAACCAGAGCGCCTCCAGCTGTTGCAAAACTACAACTCCCAGCATGCCCGGACAGCCTGCGGCTGTCCGGGCATGCTGGGAGTTGTAGTTTTGCAACAGCTGGAGGCACCCCTGGTTGGTAAACACTGACCTATACTATATACTACTATATAGTCAAACATGCTGGGAGTTGTAGTTTTGCAACAGCTGGAGGCACCCCTGGTTGGGAAGCATTGACCTATACTATATACTACTATATAGTCCAACATGCTGGGAGTTGTAGTTTTGCAACAGCTGGAGGCACCCCTGGTTGGTAAACACTGACCTATACTATACACTACTATATAGTCCAACATGCTGGGAGTTGTAGTTTTGCAACAGCTGGAGGCACCCCTGGTTGGTAAACACTGACCTATACTATACACTACTATATAGTCCAACATGCTGGGAGTTGTAGTTTTGCAACAGCTGGAGGCACCCCTGGTTGGTAAACACTGACCTATACTATACACTACTATATAGTCCAACATGCTGGGAGTTGTAGTTTTGCAACAGCTGGAGGCACCCCTGGTTGGTAAACACTGACCTATACTATACACTACTATATAGTCCAACATGCTGGGAGTTGTAGTTTTTGTTTGGGGCAGCTGCTGAGCCACAGGCTGTATCAGGGCATGCTGGGAGATGTAGTTAGTAACTAACTGCAACTCCTGAATTTAAAGGGGTACTCTGGTGGAAAACTTTTTTTATCAACTGGTGCCAGAAAGTTAAACAGATTTGTAAATGACTTCTATAAAAAAAAAAAATCTTAATCTTATTAGCTGCTGAATACTACAGAGGAAATTATTTTCTTTTTGGAACACAGAGCTCTCTGCTGACATCAAAAGCACAGTGCTCTCTGCTGATATCTCTGTCCATTTTAAGAGCTGTCCAGAGTAGGAGAAAATCCCCATAGAAAACATATACTGCTCTGGACAGTTCCTAAAATGGACAGAGATGTCAGCAGAGAGCACTGTGCTTGTGACGTCAGCAGAGTGCACTGTGTTCCAAAAAGAAAATAATTTCCTCTGTAGTATTCAGCAGCTAATAAGTACTGGACAAATTAATGTTTTTAATAGAAGTAATTTACAAATCTGTTTAACTTTCTGGCACCAGTTAATTTAAAAAAAAAAAAAAAAAAAAATTAGTTTTTTACCGGAGTACCCCTTTAATTAAAAAAAAAAGCGATCAAAAAGTCATATCAAACCACAAATGGTACTGTAAAAAATTACAGATCGGGGGCGCAAAAAATGAGCCCTCAAACAGGCCCATAAAGGAGAAATAAAAAAGTAATAGGGGTATATAAGGGTATATCCTGTGATATTACACATATATATTTAATTATGCAAATTAGCATGGCCGGTAATTATTATTATTATTTTTTTATTTTTTGCAAGAAAGGTGGCAAACCTATATCCCCATGATAGTTGTAATTGTTTCAGCAGGACACTAGAGGGTCCTGACTACACTGAGACAGTCCCATAGCTGTATATACATAGCCAAAGGGTGTCATGGAAGAGGAGGTCATGTGACTGTTAAATCCCAATCAGAACATCGTATGCCAGAGAAGGTGATGCAGCAGTACATCAAGCAGGTGCATGCCCCCGTAAATTGAGATGAATAGGATATACTTCTCAGAGTCATATACAAGAGCCAACCGTCCATAATCCCAGAAATTCTTCCGAATGATGGAGAAAATCAGCAGCAACAACTGAAAGAAAATAAGAGCAAAAAACACAGTCCACAAAGTGCATCATCATTGGGCGCTAAAGCCATAGACATAGGGTGATGGTGGCCGAGAATCTGTTATCAGTCTGAATTTACTCATTGGCATTTAAAGGGGTACTCCACTGGAAAAAAAAATGTATATCAACTGGTGCCAGAAAGTTAAAGGGGTACTCCGGTGGAAAACTTTATTTTTATTTTATTTTTTAAATCAACTGGTGGCAGAAAGTTAAACAGATTTGTAAATTACTTCTATTAAAAAATCTTAATCCTTCCAGTACTTATTAGCTGCTGAATCCTACAGAGGAAATTCTTTTAATTTTGGAACACAGAGCTCTCTGCTGACATCACGAGCACAGTGCTCTCTGCTGACATCTCTGTCCATTTTAAGAACTGCCCAGAGTAGGAGAAAATCCCCATAGCAAACATAGGCTGCTCTGGACAGTTCCTAAAATGGACAGAGATGTCAGCAGAGAGCAGTGTGGTCATGATGTCAGCAGAGAGCTCTGTGTTCCAAAAACAAAATAATTTCCCCTGTAGTGTTCAGCAGCTAATAAGTACTGGAAGGATTAAGATTTTTTAATAGAAGTAATTTACAAATCTGTTTAACTTTCTGCCACCAGTTGATTTAAAAAATAAAATAAAAATAAAGTTTTCCACCGGAGTACCCCTTTAACTTTCTGGCACCAGTTGATATACATTTTTTTTTCCAGTGGAGTACCCCTTTAAATGCCAATGAGTAAATTCAGACTGATAACAGATTCTCGGCCACCATCACCCTATGTCTATGGCTTTAGCGCCCAATGATGATGCACTTTGTGTGCACTTTTTTTTTTTTTAATAGAAGTAATTTACAAATCTGTTTAACTTTCTGCCACCAGTTGATAAAAAAAAATAAAAATTAAGTACCCCTTTAAACAGATTTGAAAATTACTTCTATTGAAAAATCTTAATCCTTCCAATACTTATCAGCTGCTATATGCTCCACAGGAAGTTGTCTTCTTTTTTAATTTCCTTTCTGACTGACCACAGTGCTCTCTGCTGACACCTCTGTCCATTCTAGAAACTGTCCAGAGTAGGAGCAAATCCCCATAGCAAACCTATCCTGCTCTGGACAGTTCCTAAAATGAACAAAGGTGTCAGCAGAGAGCACTGTGGTCAGACAGAAAGGAAATTCAAAAAGAATAGAACTTCCTGTGGAACATACAGCGGCTGAAAAGTACTGGAAGGATTAAGATTTTTAAATAGAAGTAATTTACAAATCTGTTTAACGTTCTGCCAGCAGTTGATTAAAAAAATAAATAAATAAAAATAAAAAAAACATGTTTTCCAGTGGAGTACCCCTTTAACATGTTATAGGGCTGCACGAATAGGGGAAAATGTCATATTGCGATTATGGAGATAAATATTGCAATTTTGATTGATGCAATTGCAATATAATAAACAAATTGTGAAATCCCCCCATTTTATGTTCAATCTATGTTATGTCAACCCCCCCCCCATTTCACGTCTTACTCCCCCATTTCACATCCCCCATATCCTAGACATCATACGGGAAAGGAAAACTGTGCCTAGCTCCTATAGCAGTGGTCTTCAACCTGCGGACTTCCAGATGTTGCAAAACTACAATTCCCAGCATGCCCGGACAGCCAAACACCTATCTTCTTCCTCCAGAGGATCCACACTGATCATGAAAGGTAAATCAAAGCTTCCCTTTTGCAAAACTTCAACTCCCAGCATACCCGGACAGCTAAACACCTATCTTCCTCCTCCTCAGGATCCACACTGATCATGAAAGGTAAATCAAGGCTTCCGTTTTGCAAAACTTCAACTCCCAGCATACCCGGACAGCTAAACACCTATCTTCCTCCTCCTCAGGATCCACACTGATCATGAAAGGTAAATCAAGGCTTCCTTTTTGCAAAACTTCAACTCCCAGCATGCCCGGACAGCCGTTGGCTGTCCGGGCATGCTGGGAGTTGTAGTTTTGCAACATCTGGAGGTCCGCAGGTTGAAGACCACTGTCCTATAGGCTTGCCTGGCCCCATAGGAAATAAGTGAGTCTGGCTGCTACATACACATGGGCACCACTGTCCTGGCACTTCTCTTGCATGCTGTCGTAGCAGAATGGGCACAATGCTATAAGGCTGGTACCCTATTATGGGTAATTCTATTTGGGGGTGGGGGGGATACACTGGGTTGATGTAATTCCCATGAGAACGTGTATCCAAGCACTGTATCTAATTCTAAGGAGTATAATTACCAAGAGGGGTGGGGACGGAATACATAAAGTAGTCATCATCCCGACCACCTACCACAAAGCAGATGACGTCCAGCACCAAGACTGTGGGGATTCCTCCGAACGTCACCCCTTGGAGCACCGTGCTGCCCGTATGGCCGCTGTAGCAATAATTCTGGGAGTCATTGGTACTGTTGCCGGCGCGGCTGTCATCCCAGGACGCGTAGGTGGAGGAGTTACCCCCAAAATGAAAGGGGAAGAGATGGAACATCAGGCCTGATCTGGAAGAGAAGAATGAAGAAGTTGTCAGTACAGAAGGGATGAGACACAGAGGGGACAGTACGAGCCCAGAACAAGACACCCATTGTTATCAGAGATGAGCGAACTTACAGTAAATTCAATTTGTCACGAACTTCTCGGCTCGGCAGTTGATGACTTTTGCTGCATAAATTAGTTCAGCTTTCAGGTGCTCCGATGGGCTGGAAAAGGTGGATACAGTCCTAGGAGACTCTTTCCTAGGACTGAATCCACCTTTTCCAGCCCACCGGAGCACCTGAAGGCTGAACTAATTTACGCAGGAAAATACATCAACTGCCGAGCCGAGAAGTTTGTGACGAATCTAATTTACTGTAAGTTCGCTCATCTCTAATTGTTATCTGCTGCACATCCCTGTCTCCCGTCACTGAGGCGGAAACTTATTATGGAGCGTTATTCTGGTGGAGACGTTAAAAGGGGTACTCCACTGGCCAGCGTTCGGAAGGAAATGTTCCGAAGGCTGTTTTCGCGCTGCGGGGGTCGGTCATGCCCCTTCAATGCGAGTCTATGGGAGGGGGCGTGACGGCCGTCACGCCCCCTCCCATAGACTTGCATTGAGGGAGAGTGGCCGGCCCCCGCAGCGCGAAAGTTGGAATTATTATTTACCGATAATTTGTTTTTCATTCGAGTTCATCATGACAGCCCCACCATGAGATTGACACAGAGAGGTTAAAGGGGTTCTCCGGTGCTTAGACATCTTATCCCCTATCCAAAGGATAGGGGATAAGATGCCTGATCGCGGCAGTCCCGCCGCTGGGGACCCCCGTGATCTTGCACGCGGCACCCCGTTTGTAATCACTCCCGACTGATAGCTATCACGCCCCCTCCCATAGGCTTGCATTGAGGGGCGGAGCGTGAGGTCACAAGGGGGCGGAGGCGTGGCGTCAAACGCCGTCGGCCCTGTGATCGACAGTAATCAGACCCGGAGCGAACACGCTCCGGGGACTGATTACAAACGGGGTGCCGCGTGCAAGATCACGGGGGTCCCCAGCGGCGGGACTCCCGCAATCAGGCATCTTATCCCCTATCCTTTGGATAGGGGATAAGATGTCTAAGCACCGGAGAACCCCTTTCAATAGGCCCCTCCCCATCCACCCCTCAGTGGTTTTAAATGAACTAGAATATAAACAATATTATCCACATTGAAGCGCGGGAATTAAAGGGGTGCTGTCATGATGGACTCATGAAAAACAAATTATCGAGCTCCCCGAGCCGGCTCCAGCGCTCGGAACAGTTTGTTCCAAAAGCAGAGCATCGGAGTGCCCCTTTAAATGCAGAAAGAACTAAATTTAGATCCCATGGGGGAGTCAAGTTAGATATCTTAGGTTTTAATCTAGAAATAGCAGATAAAAATCTTTTTATCCAGTTATGTCCAGCTAGAGAGGTATCAAAAGTAGCATCCCAAAGCTGCCGTCTGAACTTTTAAAAGGTACTGATAGAAAGACCTTTTTCAAACCCTTCTTGGAGAAAGTCTAGTATTCTAGGGATGTCTGGGTTCAGAATGTCCAGGGGGAAGGACCACAAAATGAAATACATTTCTTCCAATAGAAGAAGCAGAACCTTTTTTTTTTACTTTTTAACAATGTACTAACCACTTTACTAGAAAGTCCCTTCTTTAGTAGGATCTGCCTTTCAAGAGCCATGCTGTTAATTGTAGGGTTCCTAGGCCTTGATAACATAGAGGTCCCTATGTCAGAAGATTCTTCACCTGAGGAAGCCGGATCGGATCTGTTACAGAAAGAAGATTTAGGAGACTGAACCAACCTCTCTTGGGCCACCAAGGGGCTATGAAGATGACACAAACTTTCTCCAATTGAGCCTTTTGGAGCGCTTTCAGGATGAGAGGCAGAGGAGGTAAAGCATAAGCAAGAGAGAAGTCCCAAACTTGTTGAAGGGCATCTACTGCAAGAGGTTTCTCTCTCGGATTGAGAAAGAAGTAGTTCTGTACTTTGCAGTTTTTCTTGCAGGAAAAGAGATCTATTTCCGGATTCCCCCAATCTCTCACCAGTGACTGAAAGACTTTGGAATTTAGTTCCCATTCTCCTGGATCCACTTGGTTCCGGCTTAGGAAGTCTGCTTCCTGATTTTCTACACCCCTCAGGAGTACGGCTGTAAAGGAAAGAACTTTTTCCTCTGCCCATGTGAAAATTTTTGAGGAGAGATCTCTTAGAGGGGAATGTCTCGTTCCCCCTTGATGGTTGAGAAAGGCCACTGTGGTTATATTGTCAGAATATACCGTCACATGATGTTTTTTTAAGAGATGTTCTGAAGCTCTTAATGCCATTAAAACGACCTTCAATTCCCAAAAGTTGGAGGAGTGACATTGGATTTTCTGGGACCAGGAACCTTGAAGACGAAGGTGTTCGACGTGAGCACTCAAACCAAAAAGAGTCGCGTCTGTTGTTACCGTAACAGCAGGAGAGAGGATCCAAAGAATTCCCATAGAGAGATTCTTTTACTTCAGCCACCAAGCTAAGGAGGCTTTTACCTGGTATCTGTAATCTCTTCTCTAGGGACAGTTAAGATCTGTCCCACACTTGCAAGATTAGGGATTGAAGGGGTCTCGAACGGCTTTGAGCACAAGGTACTGCGGGTACACAGGATGCCATTGATCCCAAGACATGGCTGTTCTTATAGGACAAGATTTTCTCCGTTATTTTCAGCTGGAGGGAGAGAATCTTGTCTTCTGGATGAAAGGTCTTTTGTGTCTCCGAGTTTAGGATCATGCTCAGACTTCTTCTTCCTTACTGGAATTAAGTCCGACTTCTGCCAGTTTATGATCCAGCCGAGGTTTTGAAGACAAGACAAAGTTAGAAGAAGGTGCTGATGAAGCATTTCCTTTGACTGGGCAATAATTAGTAGGTCATCCAGGTAAGGAATTATTAAAGGAGTACTCCGATGCACCAACCAAAACATGCCACAATGTAGCCCTTGAACGTACCTTTTAAACGACCCCTCTTTCATCTAAAATGGCCCAGCCGTTATTGTGTTATTGCTGCCCCAAGTTTCCGTTACTTCCGGGTTCTCTTCTTTCCACGCTCTGTAAAAAACTACTTCTCCCAGCATGCCCGCTCCTGATTTCCGCCCAGCTCCTGCCCTACCCCTGTAGCTCCCCTGCTCGGCCCCCTGCCTAAATTATAATATTGCACGCCCCCTCCTCTCCCACTTATTTCCCTATCCCCGCCTCACAGAATACGTCCTACTCACATGGTCGCCGAGCTCCAATGAGATTTCGGCCGCCGCTGCGTGCGCACGCTCAGCTCTGCGAATATATGAATAGATTACTGAGATGGGGAGTGGCCGACTCGGGACTGGGAGGCCGGAAGAGCCCGCAGTGACTCATGGGAGCGATGAGTCACCGGGCGAAGATGGCGGCGGTGCTTAAGAAGCAGCGGTCGAGCGTCATGGAATGAAGAAAAAGGAGCCAGCTTCCGGTCGGAGAAGAAATGCGTGAGAAGACCAGGAAAAGAGCCATAAGGATAAGGTAAGTAATTTACAATGTTATATAACTTTGTTTTAGGCTTAGTTTGCCCTTAAAAAAACGAGCATAGGAGTACTCCTTTAAAATTCCTTTTTGTCTCAGGTGAGCAATCACCTCTACCATAACTTCCGTTAATATCCATGGGGCAGAGGATATTCCGAAAGGAAGAGCCTGAAATTGAAGGGTAGAGTGATTGTATTGAATTGTAAACCTGAGATATTTTTGGCGAGAGGGATGAATTGGTAGGTGGAAGTAGGCATCATTTAGATCGATGGTGCACATCCAGGAGTCTCGTTGTATCAGAGGTATGGCTGTCCTCAGGGTCTCCATTTTGAACCTTTTGTATGAAATAAACTTGTTTAGATTTTTTAGATTTATAATTGTTCTGAAGGTACCGTTTGGCTTGGGCACCAAAAATAGATGGGAGTAGAGACCCAGACCCTGTTCCAAGATGGGGATGGGAATAACAGCTCCTAGACACGTTTAAGGTGTCTGATGCGAGATTTGTAAAACAAAATCTTGGAGGAGGAAGGCTGATAAACTCTATTCTGTATCTCCGAAATATGGAATTTAGAATGAAGGGATTTTTTGTGATCTGAGACCACTGGTGACTGAATAGAGGCTGCCTTCCTCCCACAAGATTGTCATTGTTTTCAAAATTGGGATTGAGGATAATGGGGGAGATTTATCAAAACCTGTGCAGAGGAAGAGTGGTGCAGTTGCCCATAGCAACCAATCAGGTTGCATCTTTCATTTTCCACAGGCCTCTTTAGAGGCCTGTGGAAAATGAAAGAAGCAATCTGATTGGTTGCTATGGGCAACTGCACCATTCTTCCTCTGCACAGGTTTTGATAAATCTCCCCCAATGTCTCTGCTTTTCCCTCCTTTGGGATAGCTCCAGCGACCTCCTTTTCCTTTTCATTTATATTCTTTGTTCCTATTAAAGGAACAAAAAAATGTTTTTGTTGTTTAGGTTTTTTCTGGATGGGGAAATCTTTTTTCCTGTCAGCCGCCTGTTTTTTCAAGGACCGAGCCGAACACAAGATTACCCTGGAAGGGGATGGCAAAAGTTTAACCCTAGAGGTAGAGTCACCTTGCCAGTTTTTAATCCATAGGGCCCTTCTGTCAGAGTTAGATAAGGCGATGGCTTTTGCTGCAAATCTAACCGATTCTGCTGATACATCCACCAAAACATTGGGATGGAAGATAAAATACTTTCCCTAGATGTTTTGTTGAGCAAATGGCTCTCTAACTCCTCTAACCCAATGAATAGAGACCTGGCTACAGTAATAGCGACAATATTGGGATTGATTAAAGCCGATCAGGCTTCCCAGGATCTTTTTAGAAGACCATCCATTTTGCGGTCTAAGGTGTCATTAAAGGAGTAGTCCAGTGGTGACCCAGTGGTGAACAACTTATCCCCTATCCTAAGGATAGGGGATAAGTTTGAGATCGCGGGGGTCCGACCGCTGGGGCCCCCTGCAATCTCCTGTACGGAGCCCCGACAGCCCGCGGGAAGGGGGCGTGTAGACACGCCCCCTCAATACAACTCTATGGCAGAGCCGAAGCGCTGCCTTCGGCAATCTCCGGCTCTGCCATAGAGATGTATTGAGGGGGCGTGTCGGCCGCCGCTTCGTGCGGGGGACGAAACCCGCTATCTGGCTGGAGAGCCTGGCCCCAGTACAGAGAGATCGCAGGGGGCCCCAGTGGTCGGACCCCCCGCGATCTCAAACTTATCCCCTATCCTTAGAATAGGGGATACGTTTTTCACCACTGGACTACCCCTTTAAGCTGAGCCGCATCCTCAAATGGAAGCGCAGTACTTTTAACAACTTTAGAAAGTTGCGCATCCATTTTTGGAGGCTCACTTCACTGATTTACTTCATTGGGGTCAAAAGGGAAACAGTTGCGAAATTCTTTAGGGATCTGCAAGCGCCTCTCCGGAACCTGCCACTCATCTGTAATAAGCGTTTTTAATGCTATCATGAACCGAAAAAACGTTAGTTTTTTGAGGTTTTAGACCGACAAACATTCTGTCCTGGACAGACGTAAGATCTAGAGATAAGATATCTGTATCCCTCTTAGGAGGAGAGTCTTGAATTTCACCGTCTTCTTCAGAGTAATAAGACCGGAATTTAAATCTTCATTAGAATCAGAGTCTGAGTCCAAAACAATAGCAGTTTTTTGCTTTTTTTGGTGGAGGAGGTTCAGCCACAGTAATGGGAGCTGAGGTACTAAGCAGTGCAGTAGCTATGACAGACTGTACTTGTTGATTTATAAGTAAACGAAGCTCATCCATACAACGGAGATTCTTGGAAAACTATTTTGCCAGTGCAGGTTTTACAAAGGGGTTTAGGATGGGTATCCGATAGTATAACTGGACGAATTCCAAATTTTTTGGACTTAGATTCCTTAGAAGTCTCTTTAGAGGATTATCTTTCTTTTGATTTCTTCAGGGCCTACTTGTCTCCCTAAGTGGGAAAAGGAATACCCATAAGAATCAAAACTATATGCTACTTCAGTCTGGTGTCCCGGTACCGTATTACATACAGTCCCCTATTAGGGCTCCCCAAAGTCTAAGTCCCTAAGAATTGTGGGGTCCTCAGATAGTTAATATATTGCACAGGTAAATGTAAATAAATGTATATAAAAAGTGTACTTTCCTTGCGCTAGCATCACAGGACCTGCGGGTCATGTGACGATGTCTCTATGGTAGTTAAAAAGGACCTTTGGAGGTTCATAGAACATGTGATTCCCACAATGCCTTGTAAATCTGATTGACAGATGGCGTGGACCAATCCTAAAACGGCTCAGCCCCTGGCCATATAAGGGAGCTGTGGCCATTATTCTCTCTCTCGGGTTGCTGTCACTGAATGAGGTAGGACCTCCGCAACTTTCAACGACAATTACTAGGCCAAAGCCTTGCGGCCTCGGCTGAATTACACAGTGAGTTCTTCTAAATTCCCTGCAATTATTGGCAAGGACCCTGGACCTAAACATAACCCTAAATCCAGCGGATCTGTGCATACGAAATCCCTACAAGCTAAAGAACTTACTAAAAGTCCCAACCAACAGTCAATCTCAGCCAAGCTGTTCATAGACTCTGTTTCAAAGACTGTTCTTATGTTAGCATGTTACAGAAAATCTTCAGTAAAGTTTACGCAAGTTTTCAGCGAAGCTCTAGTTGTGGACAATACTTTATTCTGCAAACACCTATCGCTCTTGGGAAGGGTGGCGATAGGCCATACAGCATTTAACCCCCACCCTGGCGTCATGACTGACAAGGGTTAATAGCACCCTTTATAACCTGCACAGCAACATCCCGACCACCATTCACACCCACAAGGCACCACATCAGAAAGTAGAATATAAGGGGAAAAAAAGCAGCATAGTGCAAAGCAACACCGATGCCGTGTGCTCCAGATGAGCAGAGTGGAGGCAGCGGACGCATCCATGCTTCAGAGGGATGCAGGATAGAACAGAGTAGCAATTTATACCCCTCCGTTCAAATTTGGCGCTCCTCCACGTTTCCCCAGCGTTCCGGTGGATGGCGCCATCTTGAGGGAGCGACTTCCGGTCCCCAGCCAATCCCAGAGCACGCTCGCGTCCGTGTGCGCATGTGACGTCACACACGCACGCCGCAACGTCAGACGTACGCGCCCCAGCAGCATGGAGCCCAGAACAGCCAGGGAGCTCCAAGGAGATCCGAGACCGGCCTGTACAGGACTCCTGCCGCATAAACCCGGACAAGCGCTGTGGAGGAAAGGATCAGGAGGCAGCAACCCTAAGGAGGCACGACCCGGTGCAGCACAGGGGAGGGAGACGCCACCATGACCGAAACCCCCGCTGCCTGGCAGCCCCATCCGGAGCAGAAACCAGCCCACCAGAGGTAAGAACCTCACCTCTCCGTGTATGCTCCTAGGAACAGAAAACACTGGAGGGGTGGATGGGGAGGGGACGATTTTACCTCTCTGTGTTTCCTGTTCCTATTAGGGCTACAAGGGACAATCTCATGGTGGTGCTGTCATGATGATCAAATGAAAAACAGCATTTGGAACATTTATGTCCGAAAGCTGGCCAGTGGAGTACCCCTTTAAGAACCTCCCTACATCACATGACAGAGGAAGAAGCAGATTCACGTGCCATGTTCTATTAACGACAATGTAGTAATAATGAGCAGCTGATACCAGTCGTATTACTCTACTGAACTATTAAAAGCTTCGCTCCATCACATGTTGCCTGATACCAGTCGTATTACTCTACTGAACTATTAAAAGCTTCGCTCCATCACATGTTGCATTACAAAGGTATTCTCCCCACAATGCATTGTTCCAGCAGAGCATTTCTCTGTAATGCGGAACCATGTAAAGGCACCACATAACAAATGGAGAACCTACAATCCTGTAATACAGAAGTGTTCTATGTGTAATAGGATCCACACCTTTAAGGCATATCTAGGAGAGTACCTCTCATGAGGTTAAATTAAATGTTATAATCCCCCCAGGTCACTGCCCCATCATGATAAACCACCCCCTGCCTTTATTTTTTATTATTTTTTAGTTTTCTACCTTGATATTGCTCTGTATTTTCTGCTCAGTCTCACAGATTCACAGACTGGGAAGGGGCGTTCTCCAGCAGGTGTGACATCATCTGAAGCCATACAGGGGAGAACTTCCTCCCTCACTCTGCTACACACAACCCAGAGCAGTTCAATGTGAGATGATCTATGATTGGCTAAGGCTGCACACACCCCTCTCTCCCCCCCCCCCCACCTCTCAGCATTCCAGACTGCATTTCCTATTTTTGGACTTCTGCCAGGCCAGCAGGAGTCCAAAGTCTGTGCAAGAGATGGGGGGGGGGGGACAATTGTGCTCTGTACAAGTAGGGAGACACCTAGTGGCAGCTTTATTAAACACAAATAAAACATAGAAAACATTTTTTTTAATTTAGCATAAGGAGTGCAATAGCAAAAAGTAGTTGTAATGAGAGTGCCCATTTAAGAGAGCAGTGCTTTGCTCTTAAAGGGGTACTCCAGAGTGTTTTCAAATCAACTGGTGCCTGAATGCTATACAGATTTGTAAAAGACTTCTATATAAAAATCTTAATCCTTCCAGTACTTATCATCTGCTGTATGCTCCAAAGGAAGTTGTGTAGTTCTCTATAGTCTGACAACAGTGCTCTCTGCTACCACTTCTGTCCGTGTCAGAAACTGACTAGAACAGTAGAGGTTTTCTATGGGGATTTGCTCCTGCTCTGGACAGTTCCTGACACGAGCAGAGGTGTCAGCAGAGAGCACTGTGGTCATACTGGAAAGAACTACACAATGTCCTCTGGTGCATACAGCAGCTGATAAGTACTTGAAGGGTTAAGATTAATAAAGAGAAGTAATTTACAAATCTGTATAAAACTTTCTGGCACCAGTTAATTAAAACAGTTTTTTTTCCATCCGGAGCACTCCTTTAAAGGAGTAATATAATATTAGAGAACATGTGGCTTTTTCAAAAGCACCACTCCTTACTATGGTTTGTATCTGGTATTGAAATTGAACCTGCAGTGTCACTGTCATTTAGAAAACTTTTGACATGTCAAAGTCTAAGTGTTCAGACCCCGACCAGTCTGTAGATTTCATTGGAAGAGAAGCACGGTGGCGCCCTTCACTCCCTGGCTGACCACTATCTTTAGTAAACAGGCTTTATTTAGAAGCATATGAAGCCCATCCTGTGCAGCTTGACAGTGATTCCAGCCAATCAGGGAGTGAAGTACACTACTGCATGCTTCTCCTGGCAATATCTAGAGATTGGACAGGGTCTGAACACTATGACCCCGAGAGATCAAAACATTTGCCATGTCTTTCTGAAATGTCAAAAGTTTTCGAAATGACAGGGACACTTTAAATGGAGCTGAGCTGCAATTTCAGGCACAGCCTATGGACAGTGGTGGTGCTGTTTGTATTAAAAAAAAATATTTTAATCTTTAAGAGGCAGAGATGCCTTTAGTATCCATGAAGCAATAAAGGTCACCCATGTACACACTCACATTTTTCTTCCTGTTGCACTAATCTTTACACATGTTATGTGATTTTGACACCACAGGTTTCTTCCCCTTTATCACCAGCTTCAAACATTTCTGAAGGTGCCAGAAAACACATTATAAATAAAAAGTATAAAAAAGTCACAATTTTTTCCCTGATAACGTAAGTCAGTGTTTCCCAACTAGGGTGCCTCCATAAGTTGCAATACTATAACTCCCAGCATGCCTGGACAGCCAAAGGCTGTGCAAACTCTGCTATGAAGAGCCATCTCTATAATGTCATATCCATGTGGTTATGTCACACAATCAGTAAAACTTTTTGTTGGCCCTTGAATGACCAACTATTTGGTAGACTATGCAGGTTTTTCTCATTCATTTATCTAGCAATAAAAAAATTTAAAAAAATAATCGCAACCAAGTGGCACCGACATGGGTTCTAAAGTTGCCCCTACATATGCCAGTATATATTTGCGGTAATACTGGAGGAGTTGTACACCTTTGTGTCCCAGCACTGTGGTGACGATACATAGATGACGTCTTCCTCATTTCGACTGGTAATGCGGAAACGTTGTTGGAGTTTCATGACTTGATTCTGATATCAAATTTATAGTGGTATACCATCCCTATACTTTCTGGACACGCAAGTAGAAGTAACCAATTGTACATCATAAACTGAATTGTACAGGAAAGATACAGACAGAAACAAATTGTTACAATTCAGCAGTTGTCATGGCTACAAAATGGTTGCCGATTTTACCAACAGGAATCATTCAAGTAAACTTGTTCTTGAATGTAAATGATGGGCACATTCTACAGATGGAAGGTGACAGACTGGCAGTTTTGTATAAAAATGTAAGCTTGCCTAGATTTTTGAAGTAGAAAACCTGAAACCAAATGGTTTAAATGAAAATTGTTAAGTTATAAATCAAATAGATTCTATATCCTAGAGCAGTGATGGCTAACCTATGGCACTATTGTCACAGGTGGCACGCCGAGCCCCCTCTGTGGGCATGCGACCACAGTGGCATGGGGAGGGGCCCGCCCTGGGTGCCACTCACAAGGGGGGTGCCATGACGGAGTCACTCCACCATCCAGGGCCGGACTGGCCATAGGGCACACCGGGCATTTGCGTCGTGGGCCGGACCGTCCTCCTGCCCTGTACAGTAATACGGGCCGGCTCACCTGTAATTGCTCCACCCCCAAATAAGAGCCAGCACAGCTACGCACGTCCGCCGTGTAATGCTATGTCCTGATGCCGGCCCTAGGTATTCTGATAGTGTGAAGTGACCGAGCGTCATTATGCGGCAGCCGGCCGACGCACATAGCTGTGCTGGCTCTTATCTGGGGGAAGGTGCTGCCCTGAATCCCCGGCAACTACAAAAGGTACCAGCCGGAGGTGTAGGGGTTATCTAATCTGGGGGTACTGTCTAATCTGGGGGTACTACCTACCTACTGGGAGGGGTCTAATCTGGGGTTACTACCTGCCTATTGGGGGAGTTAATCTGGGGCTCCTACCTGCCTACTGGGTGGGTCTAATCTGGGGGTTCTAACTGCCTACTGCGGGTCTAATCTGGGGGTACTACCTGCCTACTGGGGGGGTTAATCTTGGTGTACTACCTGACTACTGGGGGGGGGGGGGTCTAATCTGCGGGTATTACCTAACGCAGTGTTTGTGTCCATGACCCTAATTTAGGAGTTCTTTTAAGTGTGTTAAGCAAGTTTAGTTTCCTTGCTCATCCTAATTTAGGTTATTTACTGTAACTGTAGAAGTAGAGAAAGGACCCAGAGTAAGGCTTTCCTCATACAATTTAAGTCTGGTATGTAATCATATCACAAGTTGAGTATCCCCTTGTATGCATCTTTGCCACAGTTTACCTGTAGTTTTGGTGCAGCTGGACAATCAGAAACCTGAAAAAAAATGCAGGTCTATTGACATACATGCAAAGCTGCACCAAAACCGGATGTAATTCTGATGTAAACTGTGCCAAAGCAGCATGTAGGATGCGTACAAACTGCAGGTAGATAGGTGGGAATAGGTGCTTATTTAGGTGATGCACCAACCACCAGTGAGTTTTCTTTACTAGAATTGATGTTTTTTCAATTATAAAAAAAAAAACAAAATTTTGGATGATTGAACTCTGTTGCTGTATTCTTCTTTTAAAACAAAATATGTTAATTAGTTATGGCGACTGTATGAGTTGTTTTTTCTAAACTTAAGCCTCAGTATTCCTATTTATATTGCTGTGCTGGCACTTTGAGGGGAAAAAAATTTGACGTGCATTACAGTTTGGGCACTCGGGCTCAAAAAGGTTCGCCATCACTGTCCTAGAGGAAAGGTGTCAGATCATGGGGCAACTGACTGCTGGGACCCCAAGTGATCTCCAGAACAGGGACCCCCAGGTCTTTGGAGCTGCCCATAGAGAATGTATAGAGCGGTGGCGCAATATACACACCAAGATATATAATTAGCTAATAAATAATTATAATTGTAACTAAATATAATTATAAGTACCTGTCACGATGCCGGCTGGCAGGTAGTGGATCCTCTGTGCCAGAGAGGGATTGGCGTGGACCGTGCTAGTGGATCGGTTCTAAGTCACTACTGGTTTTCACCAGAGCCCGCCGCAAAGCGGGATGGTCTTGCTGCGGCGGTAGTGACCAGGTCGTATCCACTAGCAACGGCTCAACCTCTCTGGCTGCTGAAGATAGGCGCGGTACAAGGGAGCAGACAGAAGCAAGGTCGGACGTAGCAGAAGGTCGGGGCAGGCAGCAAGGATCGTAGTCAGGGGCAACGGCAGGAGGTCTGGAACACAGGCTAGGAACACACAAGGAAACGCTTTCACTGGCACAATGGCAACAAGATCCGGCAAGGAAGTGCAGGGGAAGTGAGGTGATATAGGGAAGTGCACAGGTGATAACACTAATTGGAACCACTGCGCCAATCAGCGGCGCAGTGGCCCTTTAAATCGCAAAGACCCGGCGCGCGCGCGCCCTAGGGAGCGGGGCCGCGCGCGCCGGGACAGGACTGACGGAGAGCGAGTCAGGTACGGGAGCCGGGGTGCGCATCGCGAGCGGGCGCTACCCGCATCGCGAATCGCATCCCGGCTGGAGGCGGTATCGCAGCGCCCCGGGTCAGTGGATCTGACCGGAGCGCTGCAGTGAGGAGAGTGTAGCGAGCGCTCCGGGGAGGAGCGGGGACCCGGAGCGCTCGGCGTAACAGTACCTAAATATAATTATAAATATAATTAACTAATATAGTGTCATAACAAATTGTACTGACTTCAGAGTGCTTTTGCACGATTCAACCAACAGGTAGTTAAGTAGTCCTCTCAATGTGGTGTTGTCTCAGCAGCTCCCTAATATCTTCCTCTCACCTGACAGGAAGTATAGTCCTCTCGTTGTCAGTGTGGTATTGTTTCCAGCTCCCCAGCTCCTTCCTACCTCCTGATAGGATACTGTGTAGTCCTCTCATTGTCAGTGTGGTGTTGTCTCCTGCTCCCCGGCTCCTCTCTCTCTCCCGATAGGAAGTTATGTAGTCCCCTCATTGTCAGTGTGGTGGTGTCTCAGCAGCTTCTCGGCTCCTACTTTTTCCTTAGACAACTCATCCTCCTCTGTTGTCCCAGGAGGCATAGCTGGATCTTGTCTCTGAGCTGAAATCACCCCCCACTAAGTGATGACAGCCGCCCTGACCAGCCCCCACAGCCTACAGAACCCCATCATATGCATCTTTATTGTATGTATTTACGGCGTGCTGCCTTGTGCTAAACAATGCCACAGGCAGAGGAGCAGACAGGGAAAAAATACAGCCAGTGCTGCAACCTCACTAATTGTCCGATAGTCTGCACTAAAATTACCGTATTTTTCGCCCTATAGGACGCACCGGCATATAAGACGCACCCTATTTTAAAGGTGCAAAATCTAGAGAAAAAAAAAAGATTCTGAACTCAACAGTGATCTTCAACCTGCAGACCTCCAGATGTTGCAAAACTACAACTCCCAGCATGCCTGGAAAGCCAACGCTGGAAGTTGTAGTTTTGCAACATCTGGAGGTCCGCAGGTTGAAGATCACTGGATAGGAGGTAGTACTCACCTGTCCCCCCCCCCCCCCCCCCCTGGACCCGTCACCCCTGCCCTGGATGTCGCTCCATCACTCCGGACGTCTTCTTCCCCGGGATCCACGCTCTCCGTCGCCGTCATCCCTTCACTACGCACACCGCTCCTATTGGATGACGGGACGGCATGCGCAACGACGTGATGACGTCGCAGGAGAGCGCCGGCCATGCAGGGGATCCCGGCACAGAGCAGACACCGAGGAGGCAGGTAAGGTCCCTCCCGGTGTCCTGTAAGCTGGTGTCCCTCCTGGTGTCCTGTAAGCTGCTTAGTCGGGCTTTTCGTTCCGAAAAGCCCGACTGAGCAGCCGGGTTAGGGTCACTTTCCCTTCAGATGTGGCGGTCAGCTTTGATCGGCGCGTCTGAAGGGTTAATACAGGGCATCACCGCGATCGGTGATGTCCTGTATTAGCCGCAGGTCCCGGCCGTTGATGGCCCGAGGTATTCGCCGTATAAGACGTACCAACTTCCCCCCCCCCCCTGTTTTGGGGAAGAAAAAGTGCGTCTTATATGGCGAAAAATACGGTAAATGTTCTGTAGCAGCTATGGCCTGGAACTGGAAGGATTCCTGTGGGACAAAAGTAGGCAATGTGGGAGAACTGTGATGAAGAGCTAAAGGAAAGCAATGCATTCTGGGTATTGTATGGGCATGCGAGAAGTTTTTCAACAGCTGGAGGCACCCTTGTTGGGAAACACTGCTCTAGAAACTGTTGCAGTACAGGCCATCACTAATTTATCAGATCGGTGCCAGCTACGGTAAGGACGTCTCTTCACGTCAAGGACATCTAAACGATTCCAGTACTCCCGAATCTCACAGGTAAATAACTAGAGTGAGTTTAGAGGGCGAGACTGAGATTAAAGTTCTCCACGTGTGACCTTATATATATCAGTGACTTATAAACCTGGCTATTGTGGTGAAAACCGGTGACCACAGACAAGTCAACCGATGACAAAAGGACATGTCGGAGTGAAGCTGCCCATGCACACTATTATAGGATAAACACTCTTGGTTTACCGGCCCTTTAAGAGCAGAGGGTTGTCATACATCACATTGGACAACCTCACTGAAGGCTTTGTGGGCACTGGGTATATACAGCTGCTGGTATATACACCTAGCACTAGGACAATGGCAGAAGCAATTGCCCAATAAACAAACAAATGCGAGTGTTCATGTCATCAGCACCAGGATCCCTTTATAATCCCAGACGCAGCATTTGTTTGAGGCGACAGGTGATCCGGTCTGCAAATATACATTGTCTGGTCATCATGAAAGTCACAACCATGAAGCTGCAGCAGGCACCGGAGTTGGGACATCACTGGGATACTATGGGGGAGATTTATCAAAACCTGTCCAGAGGAAAAGATGCCCAGTTGCCCATAGCAACCAATCAGCTTGATTCTTTCAGTTTTAACAAGGCCTCTGAAAAATGAAAGAAGCAATCTGATTGGTTGCTATGGGCAACTTTTCCTCCCGGTCTCTTATTGGACGGCGCCTTTTCCCAACAGCAATTTTAAGATCTCTCCACAGGTGATCAATGGGATTTAGATCTGGACTCTTTGCTGACACTTCAGAACTCTCCAGCGCTTTGTTGTCATCCATTTCTGGGGGCTTGTTGACGTACGGTTGGGGTCATTGTCCTGCTGGAAGACCCAAAATCCGTTGGTAATCCTCATATTTCATGATGCCTTGTACACATTCAAGGCACCCAGTGCCAGAGGCAGCAAAACAACCCAAAACATCATTGACCTCCACCATATTTCACTGTAGGTGTTGTGTTCTTTTCTTTGTAGGCCTCATTTTGTTTTCAGTAAACAGTAGAATAATGTGCTTTACCAAAAAGCTCTATCTTGGTCTCATCTGTCCACAAGACGTTTTCCCAGAAAGATTTTGGTTACTCAAGTTCATTTTGGCAAAATGTAGTCTTGCTTTTTTATATCTCTGTGTCAGCAGTGGGGTCCTCCTGGGTCTCCTCCATAGTGGGGTCCTCCTGGGTCTCCTCCATAGTGGGGTCCTCCTGGGTCTCCTCCATAGTGGGGTCCTCCTGGGTCTCCTCCATAGTGGGGTCCTCCTGGGTCTCCTCCATAGTGGGGTCCTCCTGGGTCTCCTCCATAGTGGGGTCCTCCTGGGTCTCCTCCATAGTGGGGTCCTCCTGGGTCTCCTCCATAGCGTTTCATTTCATTTAAATGTCGAAGGATAGTTCGCGCTAACACTGATGCTCCCTGAGCCTGCAGGACAGCTTGAATATCTTTGGAACTTGTTTGGGGCTGCTTATCCAGCATCCGGACTATCCTGCATTTACACCTTTCATCAATTTTTCTCTTCCGTCCACGCCCAGGGAGATTATCTACAGCGCCATGGGTTGCAAACTTTTTGATTATGTTGCGCAGTGTGGACAACAGCAAATCTAGATCTCTGGAGCTGGACTTGTAACCTTGAGATTGTTGATATTTTTCCACAATTTTGGTTCTCAAGTCCTCAGACAGTTCTCTTCTCCTCTTTCTGTTGCCCATGCTTAGTGTGGCACACACAGACACACAATGTAAAGACTAAGTGAACTTCTCTCCTTTTTATCTGATTTCAGGTGTGATTTTGATATTGCCCACACCTGTTACTTACCCCAGGTGAGTTTAAAGGAGCATCACATGCTTGAACCAATCTTATTTTTCCACAATTTTGAAAGTGTGCCAATAATTTTGTCCAGACCATTTTTGGAGTTTGGTGACATTATGTCCAATTTGCTTTTTTTCCTCCTTTTTTGGTTTAGTTCCAATACACACAAAGGGAATAAACGTGTGTATAGCAAAACATGTGTTACTGCAATCCTTTTCTGTGAGAAATACTTCATTTTCTTGAAAAATTTCAAGGGTGCCAACATTTACGGCCATGACTGTAACTAGACAAAGCTCAGAAGAGGTGAGCGAGTACTGACCGGTGTGAATACACTGCTGCCCCGGCCACTTCCCTTTCACTTCCCATTACAGGCAGCACAAGGGAAGAATCACACATTGCAAGGAAAAAAATATATATATAGCCGGGTAAGTTCTCACTGAGGAATCGACAAGGAATGATTTCAGTCAGGAAAATCAGCAAATCTTCTGCTTGACACAGAATTTGAAGAGGAATTTCATGCGGAATGTGAAACAGAATTTGAAGAGGAAATCTTAAAGGGGTACTGCCGTGGAAAACTTATTTTATTTTTTATTTTTTTTTAAATCAACTGGTGCCAGAAAATTTAACAGATTTGAAAATTTACTTCTATTAAAAAATCTTAATCCTTCCAGTACATTTTAGGGGCTGTATACTACAGAGGAAATGCTTTTCTTTTTGGATTTCTCTTCTGTCACGAGCACAGTGCTCTCTGCTGACACCTCTGTCCATTGTAGGAACTGTCCAGAGCAGGAGAAAATCCCCATAGCAAACATATGCTGCTCTGGACAGTTCCTAAAATGGACAGCAGAGGTCAGCAGAGAGCACTTTGCTCGTGACAGAAGAGAAATCCAAAAAGAAAAGCATTTCATCTGTAGTATACAGCCCCTAAAAAGTACTGGAAGGATTAAGATGATTTTTTTAATAGAAGTAATTTACAAATCTGTTTAACTTTCTGGCACTAGTTGATTTAAAAAAAAAAAAGTTTTCCACGGAAGTACCCCTGTAAAGGGGTACTCTGCTGCTCAGCGTTTGGAACAAAATGTTCCGAATGCTTAGAGATGGCAGCTTGTGATGTCATAGCCCCCTAATGCAAGTCTATGGGAGGGGGTGTGACGACTGTCACACTCCCTCCAATAGACTTGCATTGAGGGGGCAGGGCGTGACATTATGAGGGCGGGGCTATGATGTCACAAGCTCCGGGCGCCGGCTCTAAGCATTCGGAACATTTTGTACCCCTTTAAGGAGAATCAGTACTACAACCACCAATGGGCTGACTCTCAATTCTCCCTTTGAATATTTAGCGCAAATATTCAGTGTCAATGCAGCATCATTTCCGCATCAATTCTGCTCCAAACTCATTTTGTCAGGAAAAAAAAAGGCCCATTGACTTCAATGAGCTTTAACCCGCGGATTCCACTAGAAGAATGAACACATTCAATCTTCTAGTAGAATACGAATCCACGTCGGAATTTCTTCTACGGAAAATCCTCAGTGTGAACAGAGAGACAGAAAGACCATTAAAGTCAATGGAACCGAGGCTGAAGTGTGGTTGTATACTTGGTGTGGAATTGCGCAAGTTAAGTACTCATCATTTCCTCAGTGTGAACCCTTACACTGCATCTTGTGTTTATAATACTTTTCAGAATATTACAGTCCGGACAAAACCAATGTCCGCCTTCTCTGGAGGTCAGCTGATGTCAGAGGCTGGAGGTGCAAAGACTGAATTCCAAATTTCCAAATTCCAAAATCAGCATGGGATCACCGCACAGCTCTAGTAGATTATTTCAGTACATAATACTCACTTTATTAGGTACACCTGTTCAATTGCTTAACACACATAACTTATCAGCCAATCACATGACAGCAGCTCAATGCATTTAGGCATGTAGACGCGGTCAAGAGAACTCAACTGAACTCTGAACTGCAAACAGAGCGGCAGAATGGAGAAGAAAGGGGGTTCAAGTGACTTTAAACGTGGCAGGATTGTTGGTGCCAGACAGGCCGGTCTGAGGATTTCACAAGCTGCTGATCTACTGGGATTTTCATGCGCAACCTCTAGGGTTTACAGAGAAAAAACCTTGAAGCAGATGGGCTACAGCAGCATAAGACCACATCGGGGGCCACTCCTGTCAACAAAGAACAGGAAACTGAGGCTACAATTCACACAGGAGCCAAAACTGGACAATCAAAGATGGAAGAAATTTGTCTGGTCTGAGGAGTCTCCATTCCAGCTGTGACATGTGATGTCGGGGTCAGAATTTGGTGTAAACATAAAGCATGGACCCATCTTTGTTTGTATTAGGTTCAGGCTGGTGGGGGTGTGATAGTGTAGGGGACATTTTCTGGATACTTTGGGCCCCATAGTACCAAGTGATCCTGGTATAAACACCACAACCTACCTGAGTATTGTTACTGACCATGTCCGTCCCTTTATGACCACAGTGTCCCCTGTATCTTCTGATGATACTTCCAGCAGGATAATACCCCATGTCACATGACATCATCTCATACAGGACAATGAGCTCACATGACATCATGTCATACAGGACAATGAGGTCACATGATGTCATCTCCTACAGGACAATAAGGTCACATGACATCATCTCAAAGGACAATGAGGTCACATGACTCCAATGGCCTCCACAGTCACCAGATCTCATCCTATAGATCCCCGATGGGAAGTGGTGGAACTGAAGATTCTCATCATGGATCCGACAAATCTACAGCAACTGTGTGATGTCATCATGTCCATATGGAGGAACTGTGTGATGTCATCTTGTCCATATGGAGGAACTGTGTGATGTCATCATGTCCATATGGAGGAACTGTGTGATGTCATCATGTCCATATGGAGGAACTGTGTGATGTCATCATGTCCATATGGAGGAACTGTGTGATGTCATCATGTCCATATGGAAGAACTGTGGGATGTCATCATGTTCATATAGAGGAACTGTGTGATGTCATCATGTCCATATAGAGGAACTGTGTGATGTCATCATGTTCATATGGAGGAACTGTGTGATGTCATCATGTCCATATGGAGGAACTGTGTGATGTCACCATGTCCATATGGAGGAACTGTGTGATGTCATCATGTCCATATGGAGGAACTGTGTGATGTCATCATGTCCATATGGAAGAACTGTGGGATGTCATCATGTCCATATAGAGGAACTGTGTGATGTCATCATGTCTATATGGAGGGACTGTGTGATGTCGTCATGTCCATATGGAGGGACTGTGTGATGTCATCATGTCCATATGGAAGAACTGTGGGATGTCATCATGTTCATATAGAGGAACTGTGTGATGTCATCATGTCCATATAGAGGAACTGTGTGATGTCATCATGTCTATATGGAGGAACTGTGTGATGACATCATGTCCATATGGAAGAACTGTGGGATGTCATCATGTTCATATAGAGGAACTGTGTGATGTCATCATGTCCCTATGGAGGAACTGTGTGATGTCATCATGTCCATATGGAGGAACTGTGTGATGTCATCATGTCCATATGGAGGAACTGTGTGATGTCATCATGTCCATATGGAGGAACTGTGTGATGTCATCATGTCCATATGGAAGAACTGTGTGATGTCATCATGTCCATATGGGGGAACTGTGTGATGTCATCATGTCCATATGGAGGAACTGTGTGATGTCATCATGTCCATATGGAGGAACTGTGTGAGGTCATCATGTCCATATGGAGGAACTGTGTGAGGTCATCATGTCCATATAGAGGAACTGTGTGAGGTCATCATGTCCATATAGAGGAACTGTGTGAGGTCATCATGTCCATATAGAGGAACTGTGTGATGTCATCATGTCCATATGGAGGAACTGTGTGATGTCATCATGTCCATATGGGGGAACTGTGTGATGTCATCATGTATATATGGAGGAACTGTGTGATGTCATCATGTCCATATGGGGGAACTGTGTGATGTCATCATGTCTATATGGAGGAACTGTGTGATGTCATCATGTCCATATGGAGGAACTGTGTGATGTCATCATGTCCATATGAAGGAACTGTGTGAGGTCATCATGTCCATATGGAGGAACTGTGTGATGTCATCATGTCCATATGGAGGAACTGTGTGATGTCATCATGTCCATATAGAGGAACTGTGTGAGGTCATCATGTCCATATAGAGGAACTGTGTGATGTCATCATGTCTATATGGAGGAACTGTGTGATGTCATCATGTCTATATGGAGGCACTGTGATATTCTGAGGGATATCTAAAGAGGCCCAGCACGCTTTGCAGTGGTTACACCCCTGACTTTTTATGCATTATCTGCTGTATTCATTTGCCCTCCTCTCCTCCATCTCTCTACCTTTGGACCTTTTGTCTTGTCCACTCACTGATTTGGCTTCCAGCACCTACCTATTAGCTAATGTACAGATACTAGCTGCTTGTATACTGTTATTGACCATGTTCTTGAATGTATGATGACTAGGGTCGCCACCTGGCCAGTATTTTTTATATTAAATATACCGGCAATGCAGTGGCCGGTATTGATCAAACCAATCCTCCAACTCCCGGAATGTTGCACCAAAACCTATTCCAGCGTTTCCCAACCAGAGCGCCTCCAACTGTTGCAAAACTATGACTCCCAGCACGCCCGGACAGCCGTTGGCTGTCCGGGCATGCTGGGAGTTGTAGTTTTGCAACAGCTGAAGGCACCCCTGGTTGGGAAACAGGAAAATGGTAGGAGTCGGCACTTGTCCTTCTAGAGGTAATCCAGGAAAAAAAACTTTTTTTTTTATATATCAACTGGCTCCAGAAAGTTAAACAGATTTGTAAATTACTTCTATTAAAAAAATCTTGATCCTTTCAATAATTATCAGCTGCTGAAGTTGAGTTGTTGTTTTCTGTCTGGCAACAGTGCTCTCTGCTGACATCTCTGTCTCGGGAACTGCACAGAGTAGAAGAGGTTTGCTATGGGGATTTGCTTCTAAACTGGGCACTTCGACAGAAAAGAACAACTCAACTTCAGCAGCTCATACGTACTGGAATGATTAAGATTTTTTAATAGAAGTCATTTACAAATCTGTAACTTTCTGGAGCCAGTTGATATATGTATGTATATATATATATATATATATATATATATATATATATAAAAAGTTTTTTCCTGGATAACCCCTTTAAGTGGTGCTCGCGGACAAATCACAATGTCATAGAAGTAGAAAATCCCGGCACTCACATTATGCTTCAATCACCATCGCGTTTCTTCATAAAGCATCTTTACAAACGATCTGCAATACTGAGTATTGTTTGTAAAGATGCTTTATGAATAAACACGATGGTGATTGAAGCATAAAGTGAGTGCCGGGATTTTCTACCCCTATGACACCTGGTTGGGAAACACTGACTTATACTATATACACATGCTGGGAGTTGTAGTTTTCATTTGGGGCAGCTGATGAGCCACAGGCTGTATCAGGGCATGCTGGGAGTTGTAGTTAGCAACTAACTGCAACACTTGAATTTTTTTTTTTTTTAAAGCAATCAAAAAGTAATGTAAAAACAAAAATGGTCCTGTTAAAAATTACAGACCGGGGTGCAAAAAAATGAGCCTCATACAGTCACGTATAAGGAGAAATAAAAAAGTTATAGGGGTCAGAATAGGAAAAAAATTCCCATGCATATGTTTATCCTGTGATGTCACGCATATATAATTAATTATGCAAATGAGCATGGCCGGTATTTTTTGGCAAGAAAAGTGGCGACCCTAATGATGACCTGTAGTTCAGCTGATGACTGGAGTCCTATCTGTACCTATTATTGAGTTTAATGGGAGCCGAATTAAAGGGGTTCTCCAGTGGAAAACATTTTTTTTTTTTTTTTTTTTATCAACTGATGCCAGAAAGTTAAACAGATCTGTAAATTACTTCTATTAAAAAATCTTTACACTTCCAGTACCTTTTAGCAGCTGTATGCTACAGAGGAAATTCTTTTCTTTTTGAATTTCTTTTTTAGTCTTGTCCACAGTGCTCTCTGCTGACGCCTGAAGCCCGTATCAGAACTGTCCGGAGCAGCATAGGTTTGCTATGGGGATTTTCTCCTGCTCTGGACAGTTCCTGATACGGGCTTCAGATGTCAGCAGAGAGCACTGTGGACAAGACAAAAAAAGAAATTAAAAAAGAAAAGAATTTCCTCTGTAGCATACAGCTGCTAAAAGGTACTGGAAGTGTAAAGATTTTTTTATAGAAGTAATTTACAGATCTGTTTAACTTTCTGGCACCAGTTGATTTAAAAAAAAAAAAAAAAAAAAAATTCTACCGGAGTACCCCTTTAATCCATATTCAGAAAGTAGCCCTAGTGATGGGTCCAGAGGTGTTCATAGAGGTGGGTGGGCCATAGCGGACAATGAACTGAGGCCCATGCTGGGAAATGAAATCACCCACCCTTACAAGCTTGTGTTAATATTAAAGGGGTACTCCACTGGAAAACATTTTTTTTTTTAAGTCAACTGGTGCCAGAAAGTTAAACAGATTTGTAAATTACTTCTATTTAAATATCTTAATCCTTCCAGTACTTATCAGCTGCTGTATGCTCCAGAGGAAGTTGTGTAGTTCTTTTCAGTCTGGCCACAGTGCTCTCTGCTGACACCTCTGTCCATGTCAGGAACTGTCTAGAGTAGGATAGGTTTGCTGAGGGGATTTGCTCCTACTCTGGACAATTCCTGACATGGACAGAGGTGTCAGCAGAGAGCACTGTGGCCAGACAGAAAATACATTCAAAAAGAAAATAACTTCCTGTGGATCATACAGCAGTTGATAAGTACTGGAAGGATTAAGATTTTTAAATAGAAGTAATTTACAAATCTGTTTATCTTTCTGGCACCAGTTGATTAAAAAAAATGTTTTCCAGTGGAGTACCCCTTTAAGCATGTGACAGACACAGGTCATTACTCGACAGATGCCCATGGGACACATTTACATTCATGGTACACAGAGGTCTGACATGTGGCTCCAGGATCCGCAAGTCAACAATAAGAGGCAGATTCCTCTGAGCTAAATCTCATGTGATACTGGGTGTCCCCAATGTGGCTGCAGGAACAATTTCCTATGTTTAGACTGTGTGAGGAGGAACGTCACATATAATCACAGAACCGAAAGTAAAGACCCGGGCGGTGACACAGCAATTGTACAAATTATACAGTCACAGCCGTAAATGTTGGCGCCCCTGAAATTATTCAAGAAAATGAAGTATTTCTCACAGGAAAGGATTGCAGTAACACATGTTTTGCTATACACATGTTTATTCCCTTTGTGTGTATTGGAACTAAACCAAAAAAGGAGGAAAAAAAGGAAATTGGACATAATGTCACCAAACTCCAAAAATGGTCTGGACAAAATTATTGGCACCCTTTAAAAATTGTGGATAAATAAGACTGTTTCAAGCATGTGATGCTCCTTTAAACTCACCTGGGGCAAGTAACAGGTGTGGGCAATATAAAAATCACACCTGAAAGCAGATAAAAAGGAGAGAAGTTCACTTAGTCTTTGCATTGTGTGTCTGTGTGTGCCACACTAAGCATGAACAACAGAAAGAGGAGAAGAGAAATGTCTGAGGACTTAAGAACCAAAATTGTGGAAAAATATCAACAATCTCCAGGTTACAAGTCCATCTCCAGAGATCTAGATTTGCCTATGTCCAGAGTGCTCAACATTATCAAGAAGTTTGCAACCCATGGCACTGTAGCTAATCTCCCTGGGTGTGGATGGAAGAGAAAAATTGATGAAAGGTGTCAACGCAGGATAGTCCGGATGGTGGATAAGCAGCCCCAAACAAGTTCCAAAGATATCCAAGCTGTCCTGCAGGCTCAGGGAGCATCAGTGTCAGCGCGAACTATCCGTCAACATTTAAATGAAATTAAACGCTATGGAGGAGACCCAGGAGGACCCCACTATGGAGGAGACCCAGGAGGACCCCACTATGGAGGAGACCCAGGAGGACCCCACTATGGAGGAGACCCAGGAGGACCCCACTGCTGACACAGAGACATAAAAAAGCAAGACTACATTTTGCCAAAACGAACTTGAGTTTTACTTGCACTTGGGTGATTTGAGAGCATGTACCTCGGCTTTCAAAAAAAAGCCAAGGTACATGAACTTGAGTAACCAAAATCCTTCTGGGAAAACGTCTTGTGGACAGATGAGACCAAGATAGAGCTTTTTGGTAAAGCCCATCCTTCTACTGTTTACCGAAAACAGAATGAGGCCTACAAAGAAAAGAACACAGTACCTACAGTGACATATGGTGGAGGTCAGTGATGTTTTGCTGCCTCTGGCACTGGGGGCCTTGAATGTGTACAAGACATCATGAAATCTGAGGATTACCAATGGATTTTGGGTCGCACTGTACAGCCCAGTGTCAGAAAGCTGGGTTTGTGTCCGAGATCTTGGGTCTTCCAGCAGAACAATGACCCCAACCGTACATCAAAAAGCCCCCCAGAAATGGATGGCAACAAAGTGCTGGAGAGTTCTGAAGTGTCAGCAATGAGTCCAGATCTAAATCCCATTGATCACCTGTGGAGAGATCTTAAAATTGCTGTTGGGAAAAGGCGCCTTCCAATAAGAGAGACCTGGAGCAGTTTGTAAAGGAAGAGTGGTCCAACATTCCGGCTGAGAGGTGTAAGAAGCTTATTGATGGTAATAGGAAGTGACTGATTTCACTTATTTTTTTCCCAAAGGGTGTGCAACCAAACATTAAGTTAAGGGTGCCAATAATTTTGTCCAGCCCATTTTTGGAGTTTGGTGACATTATGTCCAATTTGCTTTTTCTCCTCCCTTTTATGGTTTAGTTCCAATACACACAAAGGCAGCAAAACAACCCCAAAACATCATTGACCTCCACCATATATCACTGTAGGTACTGTGTTCTTTTCTTTCCTCATTCTGTTTTCGGTAAACAGTAGAAGGATGGGCTTTACCAAAAAGCTCCATCTTGGTCTCATCTGTCCACAAGACGTTTTCCCAGAAGGATTTTGGTTACTCAAGTTCATTTTGGCAAAATGTAGTCTTGGTTTTTTATGTCTGTGTCAGCAGTGGAGTCCTCCTGGGTCTCCTCCATAGTGGGGTCCTCCTGGGTCTCCTCCATAGTGGGGTCCTCCTGGGTCTCCTCCATAGCGTTTCATTTCATTTAAATGTCGACAGATAGTTAGCACTGACACTGATGATCCCTGAGCCTGCAGGACAGCTTGAATATCTTTGGAACTTGTTTGGGGCTGCTTACCCACCATCCGGACTATCCTGCATTGACACCTTTCATCAATTTTTCTCTTCCGTCCACGCCCAGGGAGATTATCTACAGTGCCATGGGTTGCAAACTTCTTGATAATGTTGCGCACTGTGGACAAAGGAAAATCTAGATCTCTGGAGATGGACCTGTAACTTTGAGATTGTTGATATTTTTCCACAATTTTGGTTCTCAAGTCCTCAGACAGTTCTCTTCTCCTCTTTCTGTTGTCCATTCTTAGTGTGGCACACACAGACACAAAATGCAAAGACTAAGTGAACTTCTCTCCTTTTTATCTGCTTTCAGGTGTGATTTTTATATTGCCCACACCTGTTACTTGCCCCAGGTGAGTTTAAAGGAGCATCACATGCTTGAAACAGTCTTATTTTTCCACAATTTTGAAAAGGTGCCAATAATTTTGTCCAGACCATTTTTGGAGTTTGGTGACATTATGTCCAATTTGCTTTTTCCCCCTCTTTTTTTGGTTTAGTTCCAATACACACAAAGGGAATAAACATGTGTATAGGAAAACATGTGTTACTGCAATCATTTTCTGTGAGAAATACTTCATTTTCAATTATTTACAGCCATGACTGTATATAAATAAAAAAAATGACCTCCTGGTACCTGGATTAGCACGTGAGTGAGCGTACACCTGTCTAGTTGTGTGGACAAATATACACAACTGTATAACATGGTAGGGGGAAGTGGTGGTATACCGGTTCATACTGTGGCGGTATACCGGTTCATACTGAATACCGGTGTTTTTTCTTTACAATATCAAATTTTCATATACCGCAATACCGGTCGGGCCCCGCACCCCCACCCCCCGAATGAATTATCAGCCGCAGCGCGTTGTCCCCACATCAGGGAACTAATCATATATGACCCTCGGGCTCTGCTTCTCCTCCTGTGAGCCGCAGCGCTGCACATCCTCCACGCATCGGGAAATGAAGGATTTGTGAGCCGCGGGCGCAGGGCTTCTGTTCTGATCGGAGAACGGAAAACGGTCACCTCCCCCTGCAAGCACTGAAAGCCAGTGAGCCACGCGTGCGGGTAACATATGATCAGTTTCCCGATGTAGGGACAGAGCGCTGCGGCTGATAATTCATTTGGTAGTGGGGGGCAGCGCCCGTGGGTCATTTATGATTAGTTCCCCAGTGCCTGCGGCTGATAACTCATTCAAAAGTATGTTTAGAAAAAACCCGCAATATACCGTATTTTTCGCCGTATAAGACGCACTTTTTCTTCCCCAAAAGTTGGTGCGTCTTATATGGCGAATACACACCTATCGCGGCGGTCCCTGCAGCCATCAACGGCCGGGACCCGCGACTAATACAGGACATCACCGATCGCGGTGATGCCCTGTATTAACCCTTCAGACGCGGCGATCAAAGCTGACCGCCGCGTCTGAAGCGAAAGTGACAATAACCCGGCTGCACCGGGAGGGACCTTACCTGCCTCCTCGGTGTCTGCTCCGTGCCAGGATCCCCTGCATGGCCGGCGCTCTCCTTCGTCATCATCACATCGTCGCGCACGCCGCCCCGTCATCCAATAGGAGCGGCGTGCGTAGCAGCGTGATGGCGGCGACAGAGAGCGAGGATACCGTGCAGCAGAGACGTTCCGGAGCGACGGGGACACCCCGGGGCGCCGCAACAGCGATGGAGGGCCACATCCAGGGCAGCGGTGACGGGTCCAGAGCGGCGGGGACAGGTGAGTATTACCTCCTATACCAGTGGTCTTCAACCTGCGGACCTCCAGATGTTGCAAAACTACAACTCCTGGCATGCCCGGACAGCCAACGGCTGTCCGGGCATGCTGGGAGTTGTAGTTTTGCAACATCTGGAGGTCCGCTGGTTGAATATCACTGTGACCTATACTTTACATTGTATTCTAGATTCTCCTCATTTAAAATTGGGTGCGTCTTATATGCCGGAGCGTCCTATAGGGCGAAAAATACGCTACATTTTTGGTCATACTGCCCAGAACTAGTAGGGGGTAAGTGTCTGATCACGGTAGGTCCGACTAATGGGACAGGACTTCTTTAGCTCCTGTGTACAGGGGCAGAGCTATAGAGGTAGCAGTCGTACCGGGGCCCTGGTGCCTAAGGGGGCCCCAAAGCATATCTGTCCCATTAGATACAATATAATTGGCATCGGGGCCCAGAAGCTACAAGCTCCGCCATCTTCAGTCCCTCTATAGACAGTGAATGGTGGTCGAGTACATTTTTGGGCAGACCAAATGGGCCGACACAGTCTATGTTGCTATGTAAGGATGGGTGACAATTCCTATGGGAGCTGTACTAGTACATTTAAAGGGGTATTCCGGTGAAAAACTATTTTTTTTTTTTCATATCAATTGGTTCCAGAAAGTTAAACAGATTTTTTAATTACTTCTATTAAGAGAAACTCTTAATCCGTCCAGTACTTATCAGCTGCTGAAGTTGAGTTGTTCTTTTCTGTCTGACAACAGTGCTCTCTGCTGACATCTCTGTCTGTCTAGAGTAGAAGCAAATCCCCATAGCAAACCTCCCATGCTCTGGACAGTTCCTGAGTCAGACAGAGGTGTGAGCAGAGAGCACTTTGGTCAGACAGGAAAGAACAACTCAACTTCAGCAGCTGATAACTACTGGAAGGATTACTTTTTTTTTATATAGCAGTAATTTACAAATCTGTTTAACTTTCTGGAGCCAGTTGATATAAAAAAAATGTTTTTATTTTATTTTTTTTACTGGAATACCCCTTAAAAGGGGTACTCCCACCCTAGACATCTTATCCCCCTATCCAAAGGATAGGGAATAAGATGTCTGACCGCGGGGGTCCTGCCGCTGGGGACCCCCGCAATGTTGCATGTGGCACCCACCTGTTTCTTGTCCGGAAGCGCTGGAGGGTCTCGGTCGCGACCACAGGAACGGAAGTCCGTGACGTCCGGACTCGGTCCCCATGTGACGTCATGCCCCGTCCCCTCAATGCAAGTCTATGGGAGGGGGTGTGACGTCACACGGGGGGCGGAGTTCAGACGTCACGGACTTCCGTTCCTGTGGTCGCGACCGAGACCCTCCAGCGCTTCCGGACAAGAAACAGGTGGGTGCCGCATGCAACATTGCGGGGGTCCCCAGCGGCGGGACCACCGCGGTCAGACATCTTATCCCCTATACTTTGGATAGGGGATAAGATGTCTAGGGTGGGAGTACCCCTTTAACTCTGCTTTCCCAGAAACAGTACAAGTAACGGGCAAACAAACTATAATGCTTTGATTTCTGACTCATTTTCGGTACATAGAGAACCATTCGTGCAAAGGAGAAGTAGAAATGTTTGCAAATCAAATACAATTCTTTGAGAGAACTTTTTTATGTACATCCCAAGCGTTCCAAGTATGTATGGGTAAGTGGTCTCTATAGGTCTGAGTGCTCCTGTAAGTGTTATACTTTACCGCTCTCATATATTAAGGTGCTCTTGCTGAATTAACTTGGCATTGCTCCAGCACTCACATGGCATAAATCGGCCAAAGTAGACGCACAGCGCCCGCTCTTGTGGCCGCTCATCTTATAGGGCAGCGGTACGCAGATGTTGCGAAACTACAACACACGCTCTGATCTGGAGTTTTTAGCGGTACCACTTTTGTGTAGTTTTTACTTTATGATGACTTTCTTATCATATGTTTTCTGATCAAAAATCCGCAATTTTGGTTCTCTTTTGCATTCCTGCCATTGACCGTGCAGGATCGGTAATGTGATCATTTAATAGTTTTGCATGCGGTGATGACAAATGTCTTATTTTTACCTTTTTATCTTTTATTTATTTTTTTATTTTTTTATTGGTAGATGGATAAAGGGGGTAATTAGCATTTATATTGGGGGGAGTTCTTTATTATTATTTTTTTTTCTTTAACACTTTTTTAGGCTTTTATAGGCAATCATTCAACTGCATATAGAAGTGTTCTATAACCAGGGTGCCTCCAGCTGTTGCAAAACTACATCTCCTAGCATGCCCGGGAGGCAGCACTGTGAATACTTATAGCGTTGTTTCTCAACCAGGGTGCCTCCAGCTGTTGCAAAACTACAACTCCCCAGCATGCCCAGACAGCCTTCGGCTGTCTGGGCATGCTGGGAGTTGTAGTTTTACAACAGCTGGAGGCACCCTGGTTGGGAAACACTGGCATATTGAGATCATGAAATGCATATGCATTACATTAAAGGGGTTATCCAGGAAAAATATCAACTGTTATCAGTTATATATCAACTGGCTCCAGGAAGTTAAACAGATTTGTAAATTACTTCTATTAAAAAATCTTAATCCTTTCAGTACTTATGGGCTGCTGAAGTTGAGTCGTTCTTTTCTGTCTAAGTGCTCTCTGACGACACCTGTCTCGGGAACTGTCCAGAGTAGAACCAAATCCCCATAGCAAACCTCTTCTACTCTGTGCAGTTCCCAAGACAAGCAGAGATGTCAGCAGAGAGCACTGTTGTCAGACAGAAAAGAACAACTCAACTTTAGCAACTGATAATTATTGGAAGGATTAAGATTTTTTAATAGAAGTAATTTACAAATCTGTTTAACTTTCCGGAGCCAGTTAATATAAAAAATAAGTTTTTTCCTGGAATACCCCTTTAATCTAATAGATCAGCACTTTATTGGCACAGTCTGCCATAAGCAGGCTGTATCAATAGCAGGGACACGACAGGAAGCCTTAGGGGGGCAGATTGGACCACTAGACATCAAGGAGGCTAGTAAATTAAATGATGCAATCCTTATTGATCAGTGCATTTACACAGTTAAAGGGGTATTCCAGGCAAAAACTTTTTTTTATATATCAACTGGCTCCGGAAAGTTAAACAGATTTGTAAATGACTTCTATTAAAAAATCTTAATCCTTCCAATAGTTATTAGCTTCTGAAGTTGCTGTTTTCTGTCTAACTGCTTTCTGATGACTCACGTCCCGGGAGCTGTACAGCCCCTATGGGGATATTCTCCCATCATGCACAGCTCCCGGGACGTGACATCATCATTGAGCAGTTAGACAGAAAACTTCAGAAGCTAATAACTATTGGAAGGATTAAGATTGTTTAATAGAAGTAATTTACAAATCTGTTTAACTTTCTGGAGCCAGTTGATATATATAAAAAAAAAAAGGTTTTGCCTGGAATACCCCTTTAAATGACCAGCATTGGAGGTACCATTACCAGCGCCCAAGTGTTCACCTTTCCATAAAGGCATGCCATAGGCCAGGAAGGGTTAACCTAGCCGGTAATTTCGCAGCCATTATGTTACCACCGTTAATTTCATATGAAAAATTCCGGCCATGCATTGGCCGGTATATTTCATTAAGGTGCGCCGCCCCAGCAAGAATAAAATTAGCCCCTGCACCCGATGCCATGACCCCGTGCCATTTTATGACCCCGTGCCATTTTAATCACCACCCCTTATCCCCCCGCACCATTTCAACCCGCCCCCCCTCTGACCCCCCCTGTGCCATTTTAATCCCCCTGTGCCATTATAATCCTCCTTCTGATTCCCCTGTGCCATTTCAATCCCCCCTCCAATGACACCCCACCACCCCCCATGCCATTTCAATCCCCCTTCTCTCATCCCCCCCCCCCCCCTGTGCCATTTCAGTTGCCCCCTCTGATCCCCCTTGGCCATTTCAATTGCGACCTCCCCCCACTCCCGTACCATTTTAATCTCCTTCTGACCCCCTGTGCCATTACATGACGCCATGTGTGCGGCCATAAGCGGAGCCTCCTGTGATGTCAAGCATACGCATATATAATTAATTATGCAAATTACCATGGCCAGTATTTTTTTTCTTGTCTACCCGCTTGCTGCTGTTTGAGTTTAAACTATGAGCAGGCAGTGGGCGGGCGAGCAGGCAGTGGGCGGGCGAGCAGGCAGTGGGCGGGCGAGCAGGCAGTGGGCGGGCGAGCAGGCAGTGGGCGGGCGAGCAGGCAGTGGGCGGGCGAGCAGGCAGTGGGCGGGCTGGGTTTTTGTTGTCACTTCTGCCACCCTCTTCTGACAGCAGGTGGCGCCACCTGGGCCCTGATACAAGTGGCGTCATAGCTGAAGTACCCCCGCTAGCTTGGTTAGTTTATCATTTTTTGGTATTTGGTGGATTAGTAAGATATAAGGGACAGGTGAAAAGGGAATGGGGGGAGATTTATCAAAACCTGTCCAGAGAAAAAGTTGCTGAGTTTCCCATAGCAACCAATCAGATCACTGCTTTCATTTTTCATTGGCCTTTTCAAAAGTGAAAGAAGTGATCTGATTGGTTGCTATGGGCAACTCAGCAACTTTTCCTCTGGACAGGTTTTGATAAATCTCCCCCACAATATGATTACTGTCTCAGACTAAACAAGGTTTGTTTGTTGTCTGTTACCATGGAGACATAAGCATAGGACCAATTCCAAATGTTGTCTTAAAGGGGTACTCCGGTGGCAAACTTTTATTTTTATTAAATATTTTTTTTTTAAATGAACTGGTTCCAGAAAGTTCTATTAAAAAATCTTTACCCTTCCAATACTTATTAGCAGCTGTATGCTACAGAGGGAATTCTTTTCTTTTTAATTTCTTTTTTGTCTTGTCCCCAGTGCTCTCTGCTGACACCTCTGTCCGTGTCAGGAACTGTCCAGAGCAGCATAGGTTTGCTATGGGGATTTTCTCCTGCTCTGGACAGTTCCTGATACGGGCATAAAGGTGTCAGCAGAGAGCACTGTGGACAAGACAAAAATGAAATTAAAAAAGAAAAGAATTTCCTCTGTAGCATACAGCAGCTAATAAGTACTGGAAGGAAAAAGATTTTTTTTAATAGAAGTAATTTACAAATCTGTTTAACTTTCTTGATTTAAAAAATAAAAAAAAATGTTTTCCACCGGAGTACCCCTTTAAATTGGTGCCAGAAAGTTAAAGGGGTACTCCGGTGGAAAACTTTTTTTTTTTTTTTTAATCAACTGATGACAGAAAGTTAAACAGATTTGTAAATTACTTCTATTAAAAAATCTAAATACTTCCAGTACTTACAGTTCCTAAAATGGACAGATGTCAGCAGAGAGCTCTGTGTTCCAAAAAGAAAATAATTTCCTATGTAGTATTCAGCAGCTAATAAGTACTGGAAGGATTAAGATTTTTTTTTTATAGAAGTAATTTACAAATCTGTTTAACTTTCTGGCACCAGTTGATTTAAAAATAAAAGTTTTCCACCGGAGTACCCCTTTAATTTAGGGGTGGGCACGTGTTGAAATGGCTGTGGAAAAATCTTCAAAGTAAGAGGAGTTGCCTCATCTCCATGACCGTTTCCCATATGCCCCAAATTAAAGGGGTATTCCAGGAAAAAAAAACATTTTTTTTATATCAACTGGCTCCAGAAAGTTAAACAGATTTGTAAATGACTTCTATTAAAAAAAAATCTTAATCCTTCCAATAACTATCAGCTGCTGAATTTGAGTTGTTCTTTTCTGTCTGGCAACAGTGCTCTATGCTGACATCACTGCTAGTCTCAGGAACTTCACAGAGTAGAAGAGGTTTACTATGGGGATTTGCTTCTACCCTGGACAGATCCCGAGACAGGTGTCATCAGAGAGCACTTAGACAGAAAAGAACAACTTAACTTCAGCAGCTCATAAGTACTGAAAGGATTAAGATTTTTTTTTTATAGAAGTAACTTACAAATCTGTTTAACTTTCTGGAGCCAGTTGATATATAAAAAAAATATATAGTTTTTTTTCCTGGAGAACCCCTTTAAGGTTTTGCTCCATGTTCACTAGATGGTGATGCATCTCCACCAACATGAGGACCTGGAGCAAGGGTGTCCAGCCAGCTATTGAAAAACTACAACTCCCAGCATGCCCAGACAGCCGTTGGCTGTCTGGGCATGCTGGGAGTTGTAGTTTTGCAGCAGCTGTCGCAGGTTGGAGACCACAGACCGGGTGTCACATCGTGGTATGTGCAGTGATTTCCGTAAACTCGAGGCGTTTGCAGAAGTTGCGGCAAAACCATGTGATGTAACGTATGAATCCACCCTGAGCGAATGAGAGCGGCACGTTCTGCGATTATATCAGGGAAGGTCGAGCAGCGAATCTCCGCACTCGCCTATCAGCCGGTCGGGAGGACGAACACGTTTAACCAGATCTCAATCCTCTCCTGTGGAATTAAGTTACAGGAAACACCAGAAAGTTCAGCAAATACCAGGAGACAAGTCAGGATGGCACCTAGCAAGAAAGAGTAACATAAGAACAGTGTTTCCCAACCAGGGTGCCTCCAGCTGTTGCTAAACTAGAACTCCCAGCATGCCCGGACATTAGAATATATGGCAGTTTTCCAAGATTGCAGCATGTTGAAACTATAGAATTATTATTATTATTATTATTTTTTTATTATAAATTTTATTATAAATTCACAGAAATTCCGGATTCTGCAAAATTGACATGTCTTTAAATTTTGCGCAACTTGGTTCAGAGCGCCATTGAAGTGGATTCGACCCGTAATCTGTGTTTTGAAAGCACAGAAATTCTGCCCGGATTCCAGTGCAAAAATTTCGGCAATTTGCAAAAAATTTGTTTTTCTGAGCGGAATAGTAGAAATTCTGCCGTCTGAACATAGCCTAAGGGTACGTTCACAAGCGCGGGTTTTCCGCTGCGTATTTGAAAGGGGGCGGGCTCTTCTCGGCTGTCTGCAGCAGATTTTCCACGGCGGAATTTACGGTGCGGAAAATCCGCCGCAAGCCCCATTGAAGTCAGTAGGAACTGCGGCGGATTTTCCGCAGCAGAAAATCTGCTGCGGACAGCCGAGAAGAGCCCGCCCACTTTCAAATATGCAGCGGAAAGACTGCAAAAAAATTCGCCCATGTGAATGTACCCTGGATTTCCACTTTTTACTTATTTTATTTTTAATTTTATGCCTCTCATAGACTTTCATAGAAGTCTATGGGAGGCATAAAAAAAAAAAAAATCCGTCATCAACGCCATGTGAGTTTAGCATTGGTATTTTTATTTGTGCCAAATATTCAACAGAAATACATTGGTCACATGATGAATGAATCACATGACTTAGAATGAGAAAAAAAAAAGGGGGAAAACAAAGACAAGACTGAAACCCGCTACTTTAGAGAAAAAATGGTGGACAACCTGCATCTTGGGAGCAGAAGATGCAAAAAAAAAATTTATATAAAAAAAAAATGGAAATCCAGCCTAAGGGTACGTTCAGACGAGCGGATTTACAGCGTATTTTACGCTGTGGATCCGCCACTGAAGGACCGCTGTATGCTGCCTTTACGTGTGCCTGCTCGGAGCAGCAATACGCCGCTATGAGCAGACACACTGCAAAGTGAGAGTCGCCGCGCGCATGCGCAGTATACCCGCACATTGTGGCAGCTCTCGGCCTAGCTCATAGAGCAGGGGGAGCGGTCGCGATGTGTGCAAGTACACCGCGCATGCGCAGCGACTCGCTCATCGCTTCAGTGTGTCTGCACATAGCGGTGTAGTGCCGCTCCGAGTAGGCACAAGTAAAGGCAGCATACAGAGGTCCTTCAGCGGCGGATCGGCTGTAAATCCGCTCCTCTGAACGTACCCTAAGGCTATGTTCACACGGCAGAATTTCTGCTATTCCGCACAGAAAAGCAGATTTTTTGCAAATTGCCGGAATTTGAGTAGAATTTCAGTGGAATTCGGGCATAATTTCTGTCCTTCCAAAACACAGATTATGGGTCGAATTCACTTGAATGGCGCTCTGAACGAAGTTCCGCAAAATTTAAAGATATGTCAATGCGGAATCCGGAATTTTTGGCCGCAGAAACGGCACTGTGTAAACGGGGCAGTGAAATCCACCATTATAAAGTTATTGTTCAACAAAATTTGCGGGATGTCCGTGTATAACATTCCGCCGTGTGATTCTGGCCTAAGGGCTCGTTCACACAGTAGAATATCCTTCCAGAATTTTTCTGTGTGCAGAATGCGCCAACAAATCAGTCAGCGCTAGGACTGCTCGGAAAGGTGCCGCCTCCACAGACAGCAAGGTTATGTTCACACTACGGAATGTCTGCACGGAGAATCTCCGTGTGGACATTCCGCAAACTATAGACATGCTGGCGCTAGGACCGCACAGGAACTTGTTTATACTTTCTGCGGACACGGAAATCGGTATTTCCGCGCCGGAAACATCTGGCACGGATATTCCGCCGCGTGCACTTGTGCGCAGCAGAATCCTGTTGAATTCAACTGGACTCTACTGCAGCGGAATCTCCGTGCTGAATTCGGAATGCGGAAACCCACACGGAAATTCCAAAGTGTGAAGCTTGCCTAAGGGTACGTTCACACGAGCGAATTTTTTGCGGGTTTTCCGCTACGTATTTGAAACTGGGTGGGCTCTTCTCTGCTGTCCGCAGCAGATTTTCCGCAGTGCAATTTACGCTGCGGAAAATTCGCTGAAAGCCCCATTGAAGTTAGTAGGGACTGCGGCGGATTTTCCGCAGCGTAAATTCCACCGCGGAAAATCTGCTGCGGACAGCCGAGAAGAGCCCGCCCACTTTCAAATACGCAGCGGAAAACCCTAAAAAAAAATCAGCTTGTGTGAACGCACCCTTAGGTCGGGTTAATATGGTGGAAAATGTGCGGAATGTCTGCCAGAAAACACCGGTGTAATTCCGAACAGACATTCCGCCGTGTGAACGTATTTTACGCTGCGGATCCACCGGTGACCTGACCCGTAGTGTGCCTCCAGCTGTTGCCACCCCCTGGCCTGCTCGCAGCTGCAAACCGCCGCACCGAGCAGTCAGACAGGGCCTGCGAGTCGCAGAGTGCACTCGCACGCCCCTGTGTGGCTTCTCGAAGCAGCGGATTGCAGCTGCGAGCAGGCCAGGAGGCGGGGAGAGGCAGGGTGGCAACAGCTGGAGGCACATTATGGGTCGGGTCACCGGCAGATTCGCAACATAAAATATATGGTGGCGGAGAGCAGCGGGTGCCAATCAGTTCAGCCAGTCTTACATTGCCATTACACTATTACAGTGTCTCCCAACTGGGGTGCCTCCAGCTGTTGCAAAACTACAACTCCTATGCATGCTTAGCCAGCCCGAGTGTTCATGTATATGGGGGCTAGTCAGAAAGAACAGCTGTTGGTGGACAGCAGTCTTTAGTGCTGTGTCTCCCAACCAGGGTGCCTCCAGCTGTTTCAAAACTACAACTCCCAGCATGCGGCTGTCCGGGCATGCTGGGAGTTGTAGTTTTGAAACCCTATGGGTGAATTCACACACACACCGGATCCGCAACGGATTCTACAAGGAAATTCTTAATGATGCAGCTGGGTAGTTTGTTACCCATTGACTTCAATGGTTAGGAAAATACACAGTAGCATCAAATACCCTTCCCTAAATGTGCATTACTCTAAATAGCTTCAAAGAGGGTAATGTTAAAAAAATAATTAAAAAAAAATAATAAAAAAAAAATAAAAGTGTCTAAGTCGAGGAAGGCGCCAACAAGGAGCCTTTCATTAGCCGCAATAACCAGTTACTGTAAGGGATGTAGTAAACGTTCTCATATAATGATACACTGTGCAGCAGAAAATACTTCTCTCCCATTAGATCAGCGTTTGCCAGCCAGGGTGCCTCCAGCTGTTGCAAAACTACAACTCCCAGCATGCCCGGTCAAGGGGAGACACACTTGGAAACACTTATCTATTGGGAGATAAAGATTGAGCATGTTGGATTTCAACACTAGGGGAACCCACCCAGCTCATCCCCCTATCACCATTGCAAACAAATGCACGCTCAGCCAAACTGAGAGTTCGTGTATATGGGCGTAGTCAGAAAGAACAGCTGTTAGTCGACAGCAGTCTATAGTGCAGTGTCGTCCAACTATTGTGCCTCCATCAGTTTCAAAACTACAACTCCCAGCATGCCCGGACAGCCGAAGGCTGTCCGGGCATGCTGGGAGTTGTAGTTTTGAAACAGCTGGAGGCACCCTGGTTGGGAGACACAGCACTAAAGACTGCTGTCCACCAACAGCTGTTCTTTCTGACTACGCCCATATACATGAACACTTGGGCTGGCTGAACGTGCATAGTAGAGATGAGCGAACTTACAGTAAATTCGATTCGTCACGAACTTCTCGGCTCGGCAGTTGATGACTTTTCCTGCATAAATTAGTTCAGCTTTCCGGTGCTCCCGTGGGATGGAAAAGGTGGATACAGTCCTAGGAGACTCTTTCCTAGGACTTTATCCACCTTTTCCAGCCCACCGGAGCACCTGAAAGCTGAACTAATTTATGCAGGAAAAGTCATCAACTGTCGAGCCGAGAAGTTCGTGACGAATCGAATTTACTGTAAGTTCGTTCATCTCTAGTGCATAGGAGTTGTAGTTTTGCAACAGCTGGAGGCACCCCAGTTGGGAGACACTGTAATAGTGTAATGGCAATGTAAGACTGGCTGAAATGAATGGCACCCGCTGCTCTCCGCCACCATATATGTCTGCATCCCTTTCATGGCGGTGTACTGATGGATATCTGTGACGGAATGGCAAAACGCAGTGTGAACAAAGCCTTACACTCTGCAGTTTTGGTGCAGTTTTTGCAGCAGCTTTGAAGCTAACCCTTAAAGGGGTACTCCGGTGGAAAACTTTATTTATTTATTTATTTATTTATTTTTTATCAACTGGTGCCAGAGAGTTAAACAGATTTGTAAATTACTTCTATTAAAAAATCTTAATCCTTCCAGTACTTATTAGCTGCTGAATACTACAGGAGGAAATTATTTTCTTTTTGGAACACAGAGCTCTCTGCTGACATGAAGACCACAGTGCTCTCTGCTGACATCTCTGTCCATTTTAGGAACTGTCCAGAGCAGCATATGTTTGCTATGGGGATTTTCTCCTACTCTGGACAGTTCCTAAAATGGACAGAGATGTCAGCAGAGAGCACTGTGGTCATAATGTCAGCAGAGAGCTCTGTGTTCCAAAAAGAAAAGAATTTCCTCTGTAGTATTCAGGAGCTAACAAGTACTGGAAGGATTAAGATTTTTTTAATAGAAGTATTTTACAAATCTGTTTAACTTTCTGGCACCAACTGATTTAAAAAACAAAAAGTTTTTCCACGGAGTACCCCTTTAATAAACAGCGACACTCTTGTCTGCGATTGGTATTGCAGCCCAGGACAGACAATATCGTCATTTATTGGGGAGGAGGGGGCAATATTAGCAGTGGTTGCCGTGGAGCCCTTAACATTTTACAAACTTTTTCCTCCGTCATAAAACACTTTAAAGGTCTGGGTGGAAAACATTGGTCACCGTACGGCTCTGAGCATGTGCCAGACAAAGCGTAAGGAAGAGTTATAAATGTTATGGGGGGGATCTGACTAAAGTGTAAGGAAGAGTTATAAGTTATGGGGGGGGGATCCGACTAAAGTGTAAGGAAGAGTTATAAATGTTATGGGGGGATCCGACTAAAGTGTAAGGAAGAGTTATAAGTTATGGGGGGGGGATCCGACTAAAGTGTAAGGAACAGTTATAAATGTTATGGGGGGGATCCGACTAAAGTGTAAGGAAGAGTTATAAGTTATGGGGGGGGGATACGACTAAAGTGTAAGGAAGAGTTATAAATGTTATCGGGGGGATCCGACTAAAGTGTAAGGAAGAGTTATAAGTTATGGGGGGGGGATACGACTAAAGTGTAAGGAAGAGTTATAAATGTTATCGGGGGGATCCGACTAAAATGTAAGGAGGAGTTATAAGTTATGGGGGGGGGATCCGACTAAAGTGTAAGGAGGAGTTATAAGTTATGGGGGAGGGGATCCGACTAAAGTGTAAGGAAGAGTTATAAGTTATGGGGGGGATCCGACTAAAGTGTAAGGAAGAGTTATAAGTTATGGGGGGGATCCGACTAAAGTGTAAGGAAGAGTTATAAGTTATGGGGGGGGATCCGACTAAAGTGTAAGGAAGAGTTATAAGTTATGGGGGGATCCGACTAAAGTGTAAGGAAGAGTTATAAGTTATGGGGGGGGATCCGACTAAAGTGTAAGGAAGAGTTATAAGTTATGGGGGGGATCCGACTAAAGTGTAAGGAGGAGTTATAAGTTATGGGGGGGGATCCGACTAAAGTTTAAGGAGGAGTTATAAGTTATAGGGGGGATCCGACCAAAGAGTAAGGAAGAATTATAAGTTATGGGGGGGATCCGACCAAAGTATAAGGAAGAGTTATAAGTTATGGGGGGGGATCCGACCAAAGAGTAAGGAATAGTTATAAGTTATGGGGGGGATCCGACCAAAGCATATGGAAGAGTTATAAGTTATGGAGGGGATCCGGCTCCTCTACAACCCCCCAGGCTCCATACATTCAGCTCTCCGGCTCTTTTTAGAACTTTTTGCAAACTTTATAGACAGTTTAACTTTTTGGTAACTTTCTGTGATGTCGTAATCCAGGAGACTGGTCTATTTATGGGACATAATACAAGTGCACACAACATAATCTGTAGGTAAACCCAAAATGTAAGTGCCCCCTCCCCCATTGCCCCAACATTCCAAAAAGCAACAATAAATCTCCCATAGCAAATGACCCTCAGAGAGTATATACAATATATACTACACCCAGACACGTGACCCATAGAGTATATACTACACACAGCATATGGTATTAACCCTTTCCCAGGAGGGGCACTCACCAGCTGGCTGCTCTCCCCGGTACATGAGGAGGGGGGCGCTCTGCTCCGGGTTCCCCTCAGATACTTGTTGTGTCTCTTCTGTGTCAGCAGCTGCTGCTCCCGGAGTTCCTGGGCTGGGAGGGGGCAGGAGGAGCTGTGGTGCGCATGCTCAGTAAAGTGCTTGTGAATAGCTTCCTTGTGTAGGTCTTGAGCAAGGTGTCGATAAGTATATGCAGTACATGTGATTTGCAGTATATATATATATATATATATATATATCTATCTATATATATTTTCTCTTGTCATGTGTAATGGCGTAGTGGGTGCATTGTGTGTTATGTAGTGTGGGTGCACTGTGTGTGGTGTAGTGTGGGTTGTTGTGGGTGCACTGTGTGTGGTGTAGTGTGGGTTGTTGTGGGCGCACTATGTGTGGTGTAGTGTGGGTGCACTGTGTGTGGTGTAGTGTGGGTTGTTGTGGGTGCACTGTGTGTGGTGTAGTGTGGGTTGTTGTGGGTGCACTGTGTGTGGTGTAGTGTGGGGGGTTGTGGGTGCACTGTGTGGGTTGTTGTGGGTGCACTGTGTGTGGTGTAGTGTGGGTTGTTGTGGGTGCACTGTGTGTGGTGTAGTGTGGGGGGTTGTGGGTGCACTGTGTGTGGTGTAGTGTGGGGGGTTGTGGGTGCACTGTGTGTGGTGTAGTGTGGGGGGTTGTGGGTGCACTGTGTGTGGTGTAGTGTGGGTTGTTGTGGGTGCACTGTGTGTGGTGTAGTGTGGGGGGTTGTGGGTGCACTGTGTGTGGTGTAGTGTGGGGGGTTGTGGGTGCACTGTGTGTGGTGTAGTGTGGGGGGTTGTGGGTGCACTGTGTGTGGTGTAGTGTGGGGGGTTGTGGGTGCACTGTGTGTGGTGTAGTGTGGGTTGTTGTGGGTGCACTGTGTGTGGTGTAGTGTGGGTTGTTGTGGGTGCACTGTGTGTGGTGTAGTGTGGGTTGTTGTGGGTGCACTGTGTGTGGTGTAGTGTGGGTTGTTGTGGGTGCACTGTGTGTGGTGTAGTGTGGGGGGTTGTGGGTGCACTGTGTGTGGTGTAGTGTGGGGGGTTGTGGGTGCACTGTGTGTGGTGTAGTGTGGGGGGTTGTGGGTGCACTGTGTGGGGTGTTGTGGGTGCACTGTGTGGTGTAGTGTGTACTGTGGGTTGTGGAGTAAACTGTAGGGCAGATTGGGTTGTGGAGTGGACTGTGCAGACTAGTCGGTGTTGTGCAGCAGATTGTGTGTAGTGGTGTGGACTGTTTTATGTAGTGTGGGTTGTTGTGGGTGCACTGTGTGTGGTGTAGTGTGGGGGGTTGTGGGTGCACTGTGTGTGGTGTAGTGTGGATTGTTGTGGGCGCACTGTGTGTGGTGTAGTGTGGATTGTTGTGGGCGCACTATGTGTGGTGTAGTGTGGGTTGTTGTGGGTGCACTGTGTGTGGTGTAGTGTGGGTTGTTGTGGGTGCACTGTGTGTGGTGTAGTGTGGGTTGTTGTGGGTGCACTGTGTGTGGTGTAGTGTGGGGGCACTGTGTGTGGTGTAGTGTGGGGGGTTGTGGGTGCACTGTGTGTGGTGTAGTGTGGGTTGTTGTGGGTGCACTGTGTGTGGTGTAGTGTGGGTTGTTGTGGGTGCACTGTGTGTGGTGTAGTGTGGGTTGTTGTGGGTGCACTGTGTGTGGTGTAGTGTGGGTTGTTGTGGGTGCACTGTGTGTGGTGTAGTGTGGGTTGTTGTGGGTGCACTGTGTGTGGTGTAGTGTGGGTTGTTGTGGGTGCACTGTGTGTGGTGTAGTGTGGGGGGTTGTGGGTGCACTGTGTGTGGTGTAGTGTGGGGGGTTGTGGGTGCACTGTGTGTGGTGTAGTGTGGGGGGTTGTGGGTGCACTGTGTGTGGTGTAGTGTGGGTTGTTGTGGGTGCACTGTGTGTGGTGTAGTGTGGGTTGTTGTGGGTGCACTGTGTGTGGTGTAGTGTGGGGGGTTGTGGGTGCACTGTGTGTGGTGTAGTGTGGGTTGTTGTGGGTGCACTGTGTGTGGTGTAGTGTGGGTTGTTGTGGGCGCACTATGTGTGGTGTAGTGTGGGTTGTTGTGGGTGCACTGTGTGTGGTGTAGTGTGGGGGGTTGTGGGTGCACTGTGTGTGGTGTAGTGTGGGTTGTTGTGGGCGCACTGTGTGTGGTGTAGTGTGGGTTGTTGTGGGCGCACTGTGTGTGGTGTAGTGTGGGTTGTTGTGGGTGCACTGTGTGTGGTGTAGTGTGGGTTGTTGTGGGTGCACTGTGTGTGGTGTAGTGTGGGTTGTTGTGGGTGCACTGTGTGTGGTGTAGTGTGGGGGGTTGTGGGTGCACTGTGTGGGTTGTTGTGGGTGCACTGTGTGTGGTGTAGTGTGGGTTGTTGTGGGTGCACTGTGTGTGGTGTAGTGTGGGGGGTTGTGGGTGCACTGTGTGTGGTGTAGTGTGGGGGGTTGTGGGTGCACTGTGTGTGGTGTAGTGTGGGGGGTTGTGGGTGCACTGTGTGTGGTGTAGTGTGGGTTGTTGTGGGTGCACTGTGTGTGGTGTAGTGTGGGGGGTTGTGGGTGCACTGTGTGTGGTGTAGTGTGGGGGGTTGTGGGTGCACTGTGTGTGGTGTAGTGTGGGGGGTTGTGGGTGCACTGTGTGTGGTGTAGTGTGGGGGGTTGTGGGTGCACTGTGTGTGGTGTAGTGTGGGGGGTTGTGGGTGCACTGTGTGTGGTGTAGTGTGGGTTGTTGTGGGTGCACTGTGTGTGGTGTAGTGTGGGTTGTTGTGGGTGCACTGTGTGTGGTGTAGTGTGGGGGGTTGTGGGTGCACTGTGTGTGGTGTAGTGTGGGGGGTTGTGGGTGCACTGTGTGTGGTGTAGTGTGGGGGGTTGTGGGTGCACTGTGTGTGGTGTAGTGTGGGGGGTTGTGGGTGCACTGTGTGTGGTGTAGTGTGGGTTGTTGTGGGTGCACTGTGTGTGGTGTAGTGTGGGTTGTTGTGGGTGCACTGTGTGTGGTGTAGTGTGGGTTGTTGTGGGCGCACTGTGTGTGGTGTAGTGTGGGTTGTTGTGGGCGCACTATGTGTGGTGTAGTGTGGGTTGTTGTGGGCGCACTGTGTGTGGTGTAGTGTGGGTTGTTGTGGGTGCACTGTGTGTGGTGTAGTGTGGGTTGTTGTGGGTGCACTGTGTGTGGTGTAGTGTGGGGGGTTGTGGGTGCACTGTGTGGGTTGTTGTGGGTGCACTGTGTGTGGTGTAGTGTGGGTTGTTGTGGGTGCACTGTGTGTGGTGTAGTGTGGGGGGTTGTGGGTGCACTGTGTGTGGTGTAGTGTGGGGGGTTGTGGGTGCACTGTGTGTGGTGTAGTGTGGGGGGTTGTGGGTGCACTGTGTGTGGTGTAGTGTGGGTTGTTGTGGGTGCACTGTGTGTGGTGTAGTGTGGGGGGTTGTGGGTGCACTGTGTGTGGTGTAGTGTGGGGGGTTGTGGGTGCACTGTGTGTGGTGTAGTGTGGGGGGTTGTGGGTGCACTGTGTGTGGTGTAGTGTGGGGGGTTGTGGGTGCACTGTGTGTGGTGTAGTGTGGGGGGTTGTGGGTGCACTGTGTGTGGTGTAGTGTGGGTTGTTGTGGGTGCACTGTGTGTGGTGTAGTGTGGGTTGTTGTGGGTGCACTGTGTGTGGTGTAGTGTGGGTTGTTGTGGGTGCACTGTGTGTGGTGTAGTGTGGGTTGTTGTGGGTGCACTGTGTGTGGTGTAGTGTGGGGGGTTGTGGGTGCACTGTGTGTGGTGTAGTGTGGGGGGTTGTGGGTGCACTGTGTGTGGTGTAGTGTGGGGGGTTGTGGGTGCACTGTGTGGGGTGTTGTGGGTGCACTGTGTGGTGTAGTGTGTACTGTGGGTTGTGGAGTAAACTGTAGGGCAGATTGGGTTGTGGAGTGGACTGTGCAGACTAGTCGGTGTTGTGCAGCAGATTGTGTGTAGTGGTGTGGACTGTTTTATGTAGTGTGGGTTGTTGTGGGCGCACTATGTGTGGTGTAGTGTGGGTTGTTGTGGGTGCACTGTGTGTGGTGTAGTGTGGGTTGTTGTGGGCGCACTATGTGTGGTGTAGTGTGGGTTGTTGTGGGTGCACTGTGTGTGGTGTAGTGTGGGTTGTTGTGGGTGCACTGTGTGTGGTGTAGTGTGGGTTGTTGTGGGTGCACTGTGTGTGGTGTAGTGTGGGGGGTTGTGGGTGCACTGTGTGGGTTGTTGTGGGTGCACTGTGTGTGGTGTAGTGTGGGTTGTTGTGGGTGCACTGTGTGTGGTGTAGTGTGGGGGGTTGTGGGTGCACTGTGTGTGGTGTAGTGTGGGGGGTTGTGGGTGCACTGTGTGTGGTGTAGTGTGGGGGGTTGTGGGTGCACTGTGTGTGGTGTAGTGTGGGTTGTTGTGGGTGCACTGTGTGTGGTGTAGTGTGGGGGGTTGTGGGTGCACTGTGTGTGGTGTAGTGTGGGGGGTTGTGGGTGCACTGTGTGTGGTGTAGTGTGGGGGGTTGTGGGTGCACTGTGTGTGGTGTAGTGTGGGGGGTTGTGGGTGCACTGTGTGTGGTGTAGTGTGGGTTGTTGTGGGTGCACTGTGTGTGGTGTAGTGTGGGTTGTTGTGGGTGCACTGTGTGTGGTGTAGTGTGGGTTGTTGTGGGTGCACTGTGTGTGGTGTAGTGTGGGTTGTTGTGGGTGCACTGTGTGTGGTGTAGTGTGGGGGGTTGTGGGTGCACTGTGTGTGGTGTAGTGTGGGGGGTTGTGGGTGCACTGTGTGTGGTGTAGTGTGGGGGGTTGTGGGTGCACTGTGTGTGGTGTAGTGTGGGGGGTTGTGGGTGCACTGTGTGGGGTGTTGTGGGTGCACTGTGTGGTGTAGTGTGTACTGTGGGTTGTGGAGTAAACTGTAGGGCAGATTGGGTTGTGGAGTGGACTGTGCAGACTAGTCGGTGTTGTGCAGCAGATTGTGTGTAGTGGTGTGGACTGTTTTATGTAGTGTGGGTTGTTGTGGGTGCACTGTGTGTGGTGTAGTGTGGGGGGTTGTGGGTGCACTGTGTGTGGTGTAGTGTGGATTGTTGTGGGCGCACTGTGTGTGGTGTAGTGTGGATTGTTGTGGGCGCACTATGTGTGGTGTAGTGTGGGTTGTTGTGGGTGCACTGTGTGTGGTGTAGTGTGGGTTGTTGTGGGTGCACTGTGTGTGGTGTAGTGTGGGTTGTTGTGGGTGCACTGTGTGTGGTGTAGTGTGGGGGCACTGTGTGTGGTGTAGTGTGGGGGGTTGTGGGTGCACTGTGTGTGGTGTAGTGTGGGTTGTTGTGGGTGCACTGTGTGTGGTGTAGTGTGGGTTGTTGTGGGTGCACTGTGTGTGGTGTAGTGTGGGTTGTTGTGGGTGCACTGTGTGTGGTGTAGTGTGGGTTGTTGTGGGTGCACTGTGTGTGGTGTAGTGTGGGTTGTTGTGGGTGCACTGTGTGTGGTGTAGTGTGGGTTGTTGTGGGTGCACTGTGTGTGGTGTAGTGTGGGGGGTTGTGGGTGCACTGTGTGTGGTGTAGTGTGGGGGGTTGTGGGTGCACTGTGTGTGGTGTAGTGTGGGGGGTTGTGGGTGCACTGTGTGTGGTGTAGTGTGGGTTGTTGTGGGTGCACTGTGTGTGGTGTAGTGTGGGTTGTTGTGGGTGCACTGTGTGTGGTGTAGTGTGGGGGGTTGTGGGTGCACTGTGTGTGGTGTAGTGTGGGTTGTTGTGGGTGCACTGTGTGTGGTGTAGTGTGGGTTGTTGTGGGCGCACTATGTGTGGTGTAGTGTGGGTTGTTGTGGGTGCACTGTGTGTGGTGTAGTGTGGGGGGTTGTGGGTGCACTGTGTGTGGTGTAGTGTGGGTTGTTGTGGGCGCACTGTGTGTGGTGTAGTGTGGGTTGTTGTGGGCGCACTGTGTGTGGTGTAGTGTGGGTTGTTGTGGGTGCACTGTGTGTGGTGTAGTGTGGGTTGTTGTGGGTGCACTGTGTGTGGTGTAGTGTGGGTTGTTGTGGGTGCACTGTGTGTGGTGTAGTGTGGGGGGTTGTGGGTGCACTGTGTGGGTTGTTGTGGGTGCACTGTGTGTGGTGTAGTGTGGGTTGTTGTGGGTGCACTGTGTGTGGTGTAGTGTGGGGGGTTGTGGGTGCACTGTGTGTGGTGTAGTGTGGGGGGTTGTGGGTGCACTGTGTGTGGTGTAGTGTGGGGGGTTGTGGGTGCACTGTGTGTGGTGTAGTGTGGGTTGTTGTGGGTGCACTGTGTGTGGTGTAGTGTGGGGGGTTGTGGGTGCACTGTGTGTGGTGTAGTGTGGGGGGTTGTGGGTGCACTGTGTGTGGTGTAGTGTGGGGGGTTGTGGGTGCACTGTGTGTGGTGTAGTGTGGGGGGTTGTGGGTGCACTGTGTGTGGTGTAGTGTGGGGGGTTGTGGGTGCACTGTGTGTGGTGTAGTGTGGGTTGTTGTGGGTGCACTGTGTGTGGTGTAGTGTGGGTTGTTGTGGGTGCACTGTGTGTGGTGTAGTGTGGGGGGTTGTGGGTGCACTGTGTGTGGTGTAGTGTGGGGGGTTGTGGGTGCACTGTGTGTGGTGTAGTGTGGGGGGTTGTGGGTGCACTGTGTGTGGTGTAGTGTGGGGGGTTGTGGGTGCACTGTGTGTGGTGTAGTGTGGGTTGTTGTGGGTGCACTGTGTGTGGTGTAGTGTGGGTTGTTGTGGGTGCACTGTGTGTGGTGTAGTGTGGGTTGTTGTGGGTGCACTGTGTGTGGTGTAGTGTGGGTTGTTGTGGGTGCACTGTGTGTGGTGTAGTGTGGGTTGTTGTGGGCGCACTATGTGTGGTGTAGTGTGGGTTGTTGTGGGTGCACTGTGTGTGGTGTAGTGTGGGTTGTTGTGGGTGCACTGTGTGTGGTGTAGTGTGGGTTGTTGTGGGTGCACTGTGTGTGGTGTAGTGTGGGGGGTTGTGGGTGCACTGTGTGGGTTGTTGTGGGTGCACTGTGTGTGGTGTAGTGTGGGTTGTTGTGGGTGCACTGTGTGTGGTGTAGTGTGGGGGGTTGTGGGTGCACTGTGTGTGGTGTAGTGTGGGGGGTTGTGGGTGCACTGTGTGTGGTGTAGTGTGGGGGGTTGTGGGTGCACTGTGTGTGGTGTAGTGTGGGTTGTTGTGGGTGCACTGTGTGTGGTGTAGTGTGGGGGGTTGTGGGTGCACTGTGTGTGGTGTAGTGTGGGGGGTTGTGGGTGCACTGTGTGTGGTGTAGTGTGGGGGGTTGTGGGTGCACTGTGTGTGGTGTAGTGTGGGGGGTTGTGGGTGCACTGTGTGTGGTGTAGTGTGGGGGGTTGTGGGTGCACTGTGTGTGGTGTAGTGTGGGTTGTTGTGGGTGCACTGTGTGTGGTGTAGTGTGGGTTGTTGTGGGTGCACTGTGTGTGGTGTAGTGTGGGTTGTTGTGGGTGCACTGTGTGTGGTGTAGTGTGGGTTGTTGTGGGTGCACTGTGTGTGGTGTAGTGTGGGGGGTTGTGGGTGCACTGTGTGTGGTGTAGTGTGGGGGGTTGTGGGTGCACTGTGTGTGGTGTAGTGTGGGGGGTTGTGGGTGCACTGTGTGGGGTGTTGTGGGTGCACTGTGTGGTGTAGTGTGTACTGTGGGTTGTGGAGTAAACTGTAGGGCAGATTGGGTTGTGGAGTGGACTGTGCAGACTAGTCGGTGTTGTGCAGCAGATTGTGTGTAGTGGTGTGGACTGTTTTATGTAGTGTGGGTTGTTGTGGGTGCACTGTGTGTGGTGTAGTGTGGGGGGTTGTGGGTGCACTGTGTGTGGTGTAGTGTGGATTGTTGTGGGCGCACTGTGTGTGGTGTAGTGTGGATTGTTGTGGGCGCACTATGTGTGGTGTAGTGTGGGTTGTTGTGGGTGCACTGTGTGTGGTGTAGTGTGGGTTGTTGTGGGTGCACTGTGTGTGGTGTAGTGTGGGTTGTTGTGGGTGCACTGTGTGTGGTGTAGTGTGGGGGCACTGTGTGTGGTGTAGTGTGGGGGGTTGTGGGTGCACTGTGTGTGGTGTAGTGTGGGTTGTTGTGGGTGCACTGTGTGTGGTGTAGTGTGGGTTGTTGTGGGTGCACTGTGTGTGGTGTAGTGTGGGTTGTTGTGGGTGCACTGTGTGTGGTGTAGTGTGGGTTGTTGTGGGTGCACTGTGTGTGGTGTAGTGTGGGTTGTTGTGGGTGCACTGTGTGTGGTGTAGTGTGGGTTGTTGTGGGTGCACTGTGTGTGGTGTAGTGTGGGGGGTTGTGGGTGCACTGTGTGTGGTGTAGTGTGGGGGGTTGTGGGTGCACTGTGTGTGGTGTAGTGTGGGGGGTTGTGGGTGCACTGTGTGTGGTGTAGTGTGGGGGGTTGTGGGTGCACTGTGTGTGGTGTAGTGTGGGTTGTTGTGGGTGCACTGTGTGTGGTGTAGTGTGGGTTGTTGTGGGTGCACTGTGTGTGGTGTAGTGTGGGGGGTTGTGGGTGCACTGTGTGTGGTGTAGTGTGGGTTGTTGTGGGTGCACTGTGTGTGGTGTAGTGTGGGTTGTTGTGGGCGCACTATGTGTGGTGTAGTGTGGGTTGTTGTGGGTGCACTGTGTGTGGTGTAGTGTGGGGGGTTGTGGGTGCACTGTGTGTGGTGTAGTGTGGGTTGTTGTGGGCGCACTGTGTGTGGTGTAGTGTGGGTTGTTGTGGGCGCACTGTGTGTGGTGTAGTGTGGGTTGTTGTGGGTGCACTGTGTGTGGTGTAGTGTGGGTTGTTGTGGGTGCACTGTGTGTGGTGTAGTGTGGGTTGTTGTGGGTGCACTGTGTGTGGTGTAGTGTGGGGGGTTGTGGGTGCACTGTGTGGGTTGTTGTGGGTGCACTGTGTGTGGTGTAGTGTGGGTTGTTGTGGGTGCACTGTGTGTGGTGTAGTGTGGGGGGTTGTGGGTGCACTGTGTGTGGTGTAGTGTGGGGGGTTGTGGGTGCACTGTGTGTGGTGTAGTGTGGGGGGTTGTGGGTGCACTGTGTGTGGTGTAGTGTGGGTTGTTGTGGGTGCACTGTGTGTGGTGTAGTGTGGGGGGTTGTGGGTGCACTGTGTGTGGTGTAGTGTGGGGGGTTGTGGGTGCACTGTGTGTGGTGTAGTGTGGGGGGTTGTGGGTGCACTGTGTGTGGTGTAGTGTGGGGGGTTGTGGGTGCACTGTGTGTGGTGTAGTGTGGGTTGTTGTGGGTGCACTGTGTGTGGTGTAGTGTGGGTTGTTGTGGGTGCACTGTGTGTGGTGTAGTGTGGGTTGTTGTGGGTGCACTGTGTGTGGTGTAGTGTGGGTTGTTGTGGGTGCACTGTGTGTGGTGTAGTGTGGGGGGTTGTGGGTGCACTGTGTGTGGTGTAGTGTGGGGGGTTGTGGGTGCACTGTGTGTGGTGTAGTGTGGGGGGTTGTGGGTGCACTGTGTGTGGTGTAGTGTGGGGGGTTGTGGGTGCACTGTGTGGGGTGTTGTGGGTGCACTGTGTGGTGTAGTGTGTACTGTGGGTTGTGGAGTAAACTGTAGGGCAGATTGGGTTGTGGAGTGGACTGTGCAGACTAGTCGGTGTTGTGCAGCAGATTGTGTGTAGTGGTGTGGACTGTTTTATGTAGTGTGGGTTGTTGTGGGTGCACTGTGTGTGGTGTAGTGTGGGGGGTTGTGGGTGCACTGTGTGTGGTGTAGTGTGGATTGTTGTGGGCGCACTGTGTGTGGTGTAGTGTGGATTGTTGTGGGCGCACTATGTGTGGTGTAGTGTGGGTTGTTGTGGGTGCACTGTGTGTGGTGTAGTGTGGGTTGTTGTGGGTGCACTGTGTGTGGTGTAGTGTGGGTTGTTGTGGGTGCACTGTGTGTGGTGTAGTGTGGGGGCACTGTGTGTGGTGTAGTGTGGGGGGTTGTGGGTGCACTGTGTGTGGTGTAGTGTGGGTTGTTGTGGGTGCACTGTGTGTGGTGTAGTGTGGGTTGTTGTGGGTGCACTGTGTGTGGTGTAGTGTGGGTTGTTGTGGGTGCACTGTGTGTGGTGTAGTGTGGGTTGTTGTGGGTGCACTGTGTGTGGTGTAGTGTGGGGGGTTGTGGGTGCACTGTGTGTGGTGTAGTGTGGGTTGTTGTGGGTGCACTGTGTGTGGTGTAGTGTGGGTTGTTGTGGGTGCACTGTGTGTGGTGTAGTGTGGGTTGTTGTGGGTGCACTGTGTGTGGTGTAGTGTGGGTTGTTGTGGGTGCACTGTGTGTGGTGTAGTGTGGGTTGTTGTGGGTGCACTGTGTGTGGTGTAGTGTGGGGGGTTGTGGGTGCACTGTGTGTGGTGTAGTGTGGGGGGTTGTGGGTGCACTGTGTGTGGTGTAGTGTGGGGGGTTGTGGGTGCACTGTGTGGGGTGTTGTGGGTGCACTGTGTGGTGTAGTGTGTACTGTGGGTTGTGGAGTAAACTGTAGGGCAGATTGGGTTGTGGAGTGGACTGTGCAGACTAGTCGGTGTTGTGCAGCAGATTGTGTGTAGTGGTGTGGACTGTTTTATGTAGTGTGGGTTGTTGTGGGTGCACTGTGTGTGGTTTAGTGTGTTGTTGTGGGTGCACTGTGTGTGGTGTATTGTGGGTTGTGGGTGCACTGTGTTTGGTGTATTGTGGGTTGTGGGTGCACTGTGTGTTATGTAGTGGGTTGTTGTGGGTGCACTGTGTGTGGTGTAGTGTGGGTTGTTGTGGGTGTACTGTGTGTAGTGTGGGGTGTTGTGGGTGTACTGTGTGGGTTGCAGGGTGGCCTGTATGTGGTATAGTGTGAGTTGTTGTGGGTGCACTGTGTGTGGTGTATTGTGGGTTGCAGGGTGGACTGTGTGTAATGTGGGTTGTTATGGGTGCACTGTGTGTTATAAGGTGTTGGGTGTTGTGGGTTGCAGGGTGGACTGTGTGTAGTGTGGCTGCATGTAGTGAATTGTGTGTAGTGTACTGTGGGTTGTTGTGGGTGCACTGTGTGTGGTGTAGTGTGGACTGTGTGTAGTGTGGCTGTAGTGTACTGTGGGTTGTGAGTAAACTGTAGGGTAGATTGGGTTGTAAAGTGGACTTTGCAGACTAGTGTGTGTGTGTGTGTGTGTGTGTGTAGTGGAGTGGACTGTGTGTAGTGGAGTGCAATGTGTTATGTAGTGTGGGTTGCAGGGTGGACTGTGTGTGGTATAGTGTGGGTTGTTGTGGGTGCACTGTGTGTGGTGTAGTGTGGGTTGCAGGGTGGACTGTGTGTAGTGTGGCTGTATGTAGTGAATTGTGTGTAGTGTACTGTGGGTTGTGGAGTAAACTGTTGGGTAGATTGGGTTGTGAAGTGGACTGTGTGTAGTGGACTTTGCAGACTAGTGTGTGTTGTGCAGAAGACTGTGCATAGTGGAGTGGACTGTGTGTAGTGGACTGTGTTATGTAGTGTGGGTGTAGTGCAGAAGACTGTGCATAGTGGAGTGGACTGTGTTATGTAGTGTGTGTAGTGCAGAAGACTGTGCATAGTGGAGTGGACTGTGTTATGTAGTGTGTGTAGTGGAGTGGACTGTGTTATGTAGTGTGTGTAGTGGAGTGGACTGTGTTATGTAGTGTGGGTTGTGCAAAAGACTGTGCATAGTGGAGTGGACTGTGTGTAGTGGACTGTGTTATGTAGTGTGTGTAGTGCAGAAGACTGCATAGTGGAGTGGACTGTGTGTAGTGCAGAAGACTGCATAGTGGAGTGGACTGTGTGTAGTGGACTGTGTTATGTAGTGTGTGTTGTGCAGAAGACTGTGCATAGTGGAGTGGACTGTGTGTAGTGGACTGTGTTATGTAGTGTGTGTTGTGCAGAAGACTGTGCATAGTGGAGTGGACTGTGTTATGTAGTGTGTGTAGTGCAGAAGACTGTGCATAGTGGAGTGGACTGTGTGTAGTGGACTGTGTTATGTAGTGTGGGTTGTGAAGAGAACGGTGTGTAGTCAGGGTTGTATTTGGCACTGGAGGACCAGTGCCCGGGGCGGACCCTTGTTGTAACAGAGATAAAATAAGCATGGTAGTAAATCCGGTGTGTTGGGGGGAGGGGGAGTAGCATGGCAGAGCAGCCCTGAGCTGGCATTAGAGGGCAGTGTCATGGCACAGTACAGCTCTGTTCCTCATCCAGAGATACCCCCCTTGTTTTTATTGCTGCCCCTCTACATCCCCATTGTCCCTCAGCGTTGTGCTAAGGTGGGCAAAGGAAGCTCAGAAGCCTTCATATTACTGACTGTACCCCCCCTAACTACAGCATTCATATTACTGACTGTACCCCCCTAACTACAGCATTCATATTACTGACTGTACCCCCCTAACTACAGCATTCATATTACTGACTGTACCCCCCCTAACTACAGCATTCATATTACTGACTGTACCCCCCCCTAACTACAGCATTCATATTACTGACTGTACCCCCCTAACTACAGCATTCATATTACTGACTGTACCCCCCTAACTACAGCATTCATATTACTGACTGTACCCTCCTAACAACAGCATTCATATTACTGACTGTACCCCCCCTAACTACAGCATTCATATTACTGACTGTACCCCCTAACTACAGCATTCATATTACTGACTGTACCCCCCTAACTAAAGCATTCATATTACTGACTGTACCCCCTCACTGCAGCCTTCATATTACTGACTGTACCCCCCTCACTGAAGCCTTCATATTACTGACTGTACCCCCCTCACTACAGCCTTCATATTACTGACTGTACCCCCCTCACTTCAGCCTTCATATTACTGACTGTACCCCCTCACTACAGCCTTCATATTACTGACTGTACCCCCCTCACTGCAGCCTTCATATTACTGACTGTACCCCCTCACTGCAGCCTTCATATTGCTGACTGTACCCCCCCTCACTGCTGCCTTCATATTACTAACTGTACCCCCTCACTACAGCCTTCATATTACTGACTGTGCCCCCCTCACTGCAGCCTTCATATTACTGATTGTACCCACTCACTACAGCCTTCATATTACTGACTGTACCCCCCTCACTGCAGCCTTCATATTACTGACTGTACCCCCCTCACTGCAGCCTTCATATTACTGACTGTACCCCCTCACTACAGCCTTCATATTACTGACTGTACCCCCTCACTGCAGCCTTCATATTACTGACTGTACCCCCTCACTACAGCCTTCATATTACTGACTGTACCCCCCTCAGTGCAGCCTTCATATTACTGACTGTACCCCCTCACTACAGCCTTCATATTACTGACTGTACCCCCTCACTGCAGCCTTCATATTACTGACTGTACCCCCTCACTACAGCCTTCATATTACTGACTGTACCCCCTCACTACAGCCTTCATATTACTGACTGTACCCCTCACTGCAGCCTTCATATTACTTACTGTACCCCCCTCACTGCAGCCTTCATATTACTGACTGTACCCCCTCACTACAGCCTTCATATTACTGACTGTACCCCCTCACTACAGCCTTCATATTACTGACTGTACCCCCTCACTGCAGCCTTCATATTACTGACTGTACCCCCTCACTGCAGCCTTCATATTACTGACTGTACCCCCCTCACTGCAGCCTTCATATTACTGACTGTACCCCCTCACTGCAGCCTTCATATTACTGACTGTACCCCCCTCACTGCAGCCTTCATATTACTGACTGTACCCCCTCATTACAGCCTTCATATTACTGACTGTACCCCCATCACTGCAGCCTTCATATTACTGACTGTACCCCCTCACTACAGCCTTCATATTACTGACTGTACCCCCTCACTGCAGCCTTCATATTACTGACTGTACCCCCCTCACTGCAGCCTTCATATTACTGACTGTACCCCCTCACTACAGCCTTCATATTACTGACTGTACCCCCATCACTGCAGCCTTCATATTACTGACTGTACCCCCTCACTACAGCCTTCATATTACTGACTGTACCCCCTCACTGCAGCCTTCATATTACTGACTGTACCCCCTCACTGCAGCCTTCATATTACTGACTGTACCCCCTCACTACAGCCTTCATATTACTGACTGTGCCCCCTCACTACAGCCTTCATTTACTGACTGTATCCCCCTCACTGCAGCCTTCATATTACTGACTGTACCCCCTCACTGCAGCCTTCATATTACTGACTGTACCCCCTCACTGCAGCCTTCATATTACTGACTGTACCCCCCTCACTGCAGCTTTCATATTACTGACTGTACCCCCCTCACTACAGCCTTCATATTACTGACTGTACCCCCTCACTGCAGCCTTCATATTACTGACTGTACCCCCCTCACTGCAGCCTTCATATTACTGACTGTACCCCCCTCACTGCAGCTTTCATATTACTGACTGTACCCCCCTCACTGCAGCCTTCATATTACTGACTGTACCCCCTCACTGCAGCCTTCATATTACTGACTGTACCCCCTCACTGCAGCCTTCATATTACTGACTGTACCCCCTCACTGCAGCCTTCATATTACTGACTGTACCCCCCTCACTGCAGCCTTCATATTACTGACTGTATCCCCCTCACTGCAGCTTTCATATTACTGACTGTACCCCCCTCACTGCAGCCTTCATATTACTGACTGTACCCCCCTCACTGCAGCTTTCATATTACTGACTGTACCCCCTCACTGCAGCCTTCATATTACTGATTGTACCCCCCTCACTGCAGCCTTCATATTATGTGCCCATAGCAAAAAAAATTAACCCCTTAAGGACCAGGCCATTTTACACCTTAGGACCAGAGCGTTTTTTGCACATCTGACCACTGTCACTTTAAACATTAATAACTCTGGAATGCTTTTAGTTATCATTCTGATTCCGAGACTGTTTTTTCGTGACATATTCTACTTTTACATAGTGGTAACATTTTGTGGCAACTTGCATCCTTTCATGGTGAAAAATCCCAAAATTTGATGAAAAAAATGAAAATTTAGCATTTTTCTAATTTTGAAGCTCTCTGCTTATAAGGAAACTGGATATTCAAAATAAAAAAAATTTTTCGATCACATATACAATATGTCTACTTTATGTTTGCATCATAAAATTTATGAGTTTTTACTTTTGGAAGACACCAGAGGGCTTCAAAGTTCAGCAGCAATTTTCTAATTTTTCACAAAATTTTCAAACTCACTATTTTTCAGTGACCAGTTCAGTTTTGAAGTGGATTTGAAGGGTCTTCATATAAGAAATACCCCACAAATGAACCCATTATAAAAACTACACCCCCCAAAGTATTCAAAATGACATTCAGTCAGCGTTTTAACCCTTTAGGTGTTTCACGGGAATAGCAGCAAAGTGAAGGAGAAAATTTAAAATCTTCATTTTTTACACTTGCATGTTCTTGTAGACCCAATTTTTGAATTTTTGCAAGGGGTAAAAGGAGAAAAAATGTACTTGTATTTGTAGCCCACTTTCTCTCGAGTAAGGACATACCTCATATGTCTATGTAAAGTGTTCAGCGGGCACAGTAGAGGGCTCAGAAGGGAAGGAGCGACCAGGGGATTTTGGAGAGTACATTTTCCTGAAATGGTTTTTGGGGGGCATGTCACCTTTAGGAAGCCCCTATGGTGCCAAAACAGCAACAAAAAAAAACAAACACATGGCATACCATTTTGGAAACTAGACCCCTTGGGGAACGTAACAAGGAATTAAGTGAGCCTTAATACCCCACAGGTGTTTCATGACTTTTGCAAATGTAAAAATACTTGTTTTCCCAAAAATTTGACATTTTTACAAAGGGTTAAAGCAGAAAATAGCCCCCAAAATGTTAAGCCCAATTTCTCCCGATTCAGAAAACACCCCATATGGGGGTAAAAAGTGCTCTGCTGGCGCACTACAGGTCTCAGAAGAGGAGTAGTCACATTTGGCTTTTTGGTAGCAAATTTTGCTCTGGGGGCATGCCGCATTTAGGAAGCCCCTGTGGTGCCAGGACAGCAAAAAAAAAAAACACATGGCATTATATTTTGGAAACTAGACCCCTTGGGGAACGTAACAAGGGGTAAAGTGAACCTTAATACCCCACAGGGGTTTCACAACTTTTGCATATGAAAAAAAAAAAAATAATTTACCGAAAATGCTTGTTTTCCCAAAAATTTTACATTTTTACAAAGGGTTAAAGCAGAAAATGCCCCCCAAAATTTGAAGCCCAATTTCTCCCGATTCAGAAAACACCCCATGTGGGGGTGAAAAGGGCTCTGCTGGCGCACTACAGGTCTCAGAAGAGGAGTAATCACATTTGGATTTTTGGAAGCAAATTTTGCTCTGGGGGCATGCCGCATTTAGGAAGCCCCTATGGTGCCAGGACAGCAAAAAAAAAAAAACAACCACATGGCATACCATTTTGGAAACTAGACCCCTTGGGGAATGTAACAAGGGGTAAAGTGAACCTTAATACCCCACAGGGATTTCACGACTTTTGCATATGTAAAAAAAATATATATTTTTTTTCACTAAAATGTGGGTTTCCCCACAAATTTCACATTTTTGCAAGGGTTAATAGTAGAAAAGACCCCCCCAAAATTTGTAACCCCTTCTCTTCGGAGTATGGAGGTACCCCATAAGTGGACGTCAAGTGCACTGCAGGAGCGCCATAATGCTCAGAAGAGAAGGAGTCACATTTGCAAACTTTGCTGAAATGGGGGGGACATGTCGCATTTAGGAAGCCCCTATGGTGCCAGGACAGCAAAAAAAACACATAGCATACCATTTTGGAAACTAGACCCCTTGAGGAATGTAACAAGGGGTAAAGTAAGCCTTAATACCCCACAAGGGTTTCACAACTTTTGCATATGTAAAAAAATAAAAAATATTTCACTAAAATGTGTTTCCCCCCAAATTTTTACATTTTTGCAAGGGTTAATAGCAGAAAAGACACCCCACAATTTGTAAATATAAATTCTTTGGAGTAAGGACATACCGTAATTTTTGATGATTTAGGCTTGGCGGGTGCACAGCAGGTCTTGCTTGAGTGGGAGCGCAGTCAGGGACCTTGAGCTTGATATGGAGCCAGGATGTGGGACCCCCCCTCAAGGAGCGTTAATGGGGCGAGCACTGAGCCCTAAAATAGGGGAACACTATGGGGGACAACGGGCCGTAACTGGGGTAGACAGGTGGGGTACAGAGGCCCGTAATATGGGGTACAGTGGGCCAGAAAATTATAAAACATAATAAAACAGGATATGTTCCCAGAATGATGACCCAGAGCATAGCCAAAACTAAAATAAAATATGCCCGCCCCAAACCCTATGCTCTGAATCATCATTCTGGGAATGTGATGTGTGTGGCCGTCCCTAACCTGTTGCCTCAAATGCGCACCCGTTCAGGTAGAGAGAGAGCGCTGCACATTTGAGGCAACATAAAAAAGTCCCCGATGAGAGTGACTCAGTGACTCATGACCCATTTTTGAAGAAAAAAAACCAGAGGTCTTATCAGGTTTTTTTTCCAGGTTTTTTTGGACAATTTAGTGATTTATGGGGGTTATATTTTGGAATGTACTCTGGAATTGGTACATTGGTCAAATTCTGGAAAATTCAAATAAAAAGGGAAAATTTAGGGCTCCATGGAAGTGTGATACTCCCTGAAGCAGCCTATGCAGAGGCCCGGATTATCTGGGCAAGTGTCACATTGGTACCTGGTGTCCTTCCGCATCCCTTTCCTGTAACACTGCATCTTTTCTGGGATCGTCCCTTCTTTCCACTGGGGGGGATCTCACCTGGAAAGTGTTGTCCTGGGACGATCCTGGCGCCTATAACTCCAGACCCTTGGGAAGTCCGGCCTGATCTTTCCCGGTCAGCAAAGATCAGGAACCTTAGGACTTCTTGGTACTGGAGGAATGTCCCTGTGTTGCCAGCGTACTGGGATAGTACAAAAGCGTTGTACATGGCAACCTGTACCAAGTAGACCGCAACTTTCTTGTACCATACCCGTGTTTTCCGCATGGCCATGTATGGCTTGAGGACTTGATCTGAGAGATCAACTCCCCCCATATACCGATTGTAGTCCAGAATACAATCGGGCTTGAGGACCGGTCCCACGGTACCTCGCACAGGGACAGGGGTGCTGCCATTCCCATGAATAGTGGTGAGTATAAGGACATCCCTCTTATCCTTATACTTGACCAGCAACAGGTTATCATGGTTCAGGGCACGGGACTCACCCTTGGGGATAGGCGTCTGGACCAAATTTAGAGGGAGGCCTCTCTGGTTCTTCCGCACGGTACCACAAGCGGACGTGGATCTGGCGGAAAGGGATGTGAACAGAGGGATGCTGGTATAAAAGTTATCCACGTACACATGGAAACCCTTATCCAGCAATGGGTGCACAAGGTCCCAAACGATTTTCCCGCTAACACCCAGAGTGGGGGAACAATCTGGGGGTTCAATACGGGAATCTCGTCCCTCATATACTCTAAACTTGCAAGTGTACCCGGTTTCACGGCATACCGCGCCCGCTTCGAGGGAATATACTGGCGGAAGATGAGTCTCTCCTTAAAACTGATGAGAGACTCATCTACCGAGAGCTCCCTGAGGGGTACGTAGGCCTCCAAAAATTTGGACCCAAAGTGATCGATGACCGGCCTCACTTTGTAAAGCCGGTCATGGGCGGGATCACCTAGGGGCGGACATGCCGCATTATCTGCATAATGCAGGCATTTCCGAATGGCCTCGAACCGCCTCCGTGACATCGCCATACTGTAAAGCGGGGTCTGGTAGAGGACGTCCTCGCTCCAGTAATGACGAGCACTTGTTTTTTTGACCAGGCCCATATGCAGCGAGAGGCCCCAAAATGTCCTCATTTCCGCTGCATCAATGGCGCGCCATTCATTGGGCCTGGCCAAAAGCGAATCTGGGTGGTGGGCAATGAACTGCTGGGCGTACAAGTTCGTTTGCTCCACCATGTGATTGACCAGGCTGTCACTGAAAAAAAACTTTAAAAAGTCCAGATCAGTGAAGCCAGCCGTGTCAATCCGGATTCCTGAATCGGCAACAAACTCAGGAATCCGTGGCTGATAATCCTCTGGGGGGCTCCAGACAGGGTCATCGGAAGGGGGCTCCGGTGCACTTGTCTGGGGGGGCTGGATTCCTATTACGAGCGAAATTGCCACTCGTACTAGTGTCGGCCACTGGGTCACTCTCATGGGGGGTGCGTGGCCTCGCCTGGCGGCGTCTCCGCTGCCGTGCAGGGGGCTCATCATCACTACTAGATGATGAGGAGGGCGATGGAGAACACAGGAATCTTCACCTTCATCTTCACCTTCCTCACTGACAGATTCGGAGTCGGAGGCTAAAAAAGCCAAAGCCTCCGCTGCCGAAAATGTCCGGCGAGCCATCGCCTTTTTCCTACGGTGAAAAAAAAACGGGATGGTGCACGCAGCTCCCTGAACCCCTAATAGGACCCGGGGTAAGGGATCAGACCCTAATAGGACCCTGGGGGACCTATGAGGGGGCAGGGGGGGTTATTTAAAAAAAAAAAAAAGCTGCAGCCAAAAAAAAAAGGGGATGGCGCACGCAGTTCCCTGAACCCCTAATAGGTCCCAGGGTCAGGGATCAGACCTTAATACTTTTATATAACTTTTTTAAACCTAATAGACTCCTACCTGTCCCTGCACTCAGCTTTCACTATTCTAAAGGCTCCTGAGGGGGCTCCGGCTCCGAGGGGGGATCCATGTCTTCTTTTCACTGCTGCACCCGCTGACTGAATGAAAAGAGCGGGTGCAGCAGCGGGAAGGAGCTGTTAACCCCTCCTCTGCCGCTCTGCTATTGGCCGGACGATCGCCGGCCAATAGCTGCGTTGCTGGGGCAGTGACAGAATTGTCACCGCTCCCCAGCAACGGTAGGTGATTGGCGGTGAATTGTACACTGCCGATCACCATTTATTACCGGATTATCGGGTCACAAGTGTCCCGAATCGCCGAAGATCGCTTGCGTGATTTCGCAAGTCCCGGGACCCCCCTCGGCATTTGCACAGCATGCCTGCTGAAGGATTTCAGCAGACATGCCATTCCGATCTCTGCCCGGAGAGCGGCAGGGACCGGAAAACGCCATGACGTTGTGGGACGTCATTGGTCCTTAAAGCCCAGGGTGCCATGACGTTCCACAACGTCATTGGTCCTTAAGAGGTTAAAGGACTTTCAAAAAATGAAAGAAGCAATCTTATTGGTTGTTATGGACAACTGCACCACTTTTCCTCTCCACAAGTTATAATAAATCTCCATGAGTAGTCGGACTGTAACTTAAAACTTTTAAGAGAACCGCAGGTCCTTCTCTACCAATGCCTCATTCAGTCACTCCAGAAGCTTCTGCCGCTTGTAGTGTCCTGAAGCTGTTACATGTAGTTCTTCTGGGAGCAGAGTTCTGTTGATAGGTTAAACATCACCATGTTACACTGGTGCATTATAGCTATCAAAAGAAAATAGGATTGCGTTGCGACGAGTGGACACAACCGCAACAAGTCTACCTTAAATAGATCTCTGGTAGCCATCGGCCCTTTGTGGGCTACACAACCACTTTCACTACTTGCAATGCAGTTCATACCTGACCTGTATCATGGCCAAAAATTCGGGCCAGTGGTGGCCTTTTTAGACTTAAAGGGGTACTCCACCCCTAGACATCTTAGCCCCTATCCAAAGGATAGGGGATAAGATGTGTGATCGCAGGGATCTCCCTGCTGTACCTGCCATTCGTTTAGAGCGTCGGGTGCAGCGCCGGAGACTCTTGACATCATGGCCGCGCCCCGCTTGTGACGTTACGGCCGCGCCCCTTCAATGCAAGTTTATGGGAGGGGGCGTGACGGCTATCATGCCCCCTCCTATACACTTACATTGAGGGGGCATGACCATGACATCACGAGCCATGAGGTTCGCTCCGTGCATCGGATGTCTGGGGTGCCGCAGCCGATCCTTTGGATGGGGGATAAGATATCTAGGGGCGGAGTACCCCTTTAAGGGTAAAATCACATCACATATTCCCTTTTCATTCGTACATCAGAAAAAAAGATGCTGCATAGGGGCAGCGGGCACCTTGCGATACCCAATTTATATAGCTTTTTTATGTTTTTTTTTTCCCTTTTTTCCCCTTTTTTGTGTTGTCATGTTCTGACAGCCATAACTTTTTTATTTTTCGTCCAACGCCATTGTGTGGGAGCTTATTTTTTGCGGGACAAGCTGTACTTTTTATTGGTGTAAGTTTTTGTGATTCATGCTACCTTTTGATCTTTTTTTATTCTACGTTTATACGAAAATTAGCATTTTGTGCGTTTTTTTCAATTTTTTTTTTTTTTTTTTTTTTTACAGAGTTCACCGTGTAGGATAAATACAATTATCAAGTTATTGTACAAGTCATTATAGACGTGGCAATACCTATTATGTATAGGTTTGGGCTTTTTTATTTATTTATTTTTTGTGACAATATATGGCTTTATTTGAAAATGGGTATTTATTATTATTATTATTATTATTTTTACACTTTATTAATTTATTTGAAACCTTTTTATTTTATTTTTTACTTTTTACCTGTTATACTAGGCAGCAGTACATCAGGACTGATCACGGATCTATGGGATTAATGCTGCCGAGACCGGCGCGATCCCGGCAGCTGTGGCGGGACCTCAGCTGTGATTGACAGCCGGGTCTCACTGGCGATCTCCTCCAGCGCAGAGCAGGAAATCGTTAGGATACATGCTTACGTCCTGGGGCGGGAAGAGGTTAAAGGGGTACTCCGGTGAAAACCTTTTTTCTTTTAAATCAACTGGTGGCAGAAAGTTAAACATATTTGTAAATTACTTCTATTAAAAAATCTTAATCCTTCCAGTACTTATTAGCTGCTGAATGCTACAGAGGAAATTCCTTTATTTTTGGAACACTGATGGCATCACGAGCACAGTGCTCTCTGCTGACATCTCTGTCCATTTTAGCAACCATGCATAGCAGATGCATAGCAGATGTGACTTGGGTCCGAATCCCACTAAGGGCAACAATAAATAAAGCGTTATTATTATTATAATAACGTCAGCAGAGAGAACTGTGGTCGTAATGTCATCAGAGAGCATTCCAAAAAGAAAAGAATTTCCTCTGTAGTATTCAGCAGCTAATAAGTACAGGAAGGATTAAGATTTTTTTAATAGAAGTAATTTACAAATATGTTTAACTTTATGCCACCAGTTGATTTAAAAGAAAAAAGGTTTTCACCGGAGTACCCCTTTAAGGGCAGTGGTCTCAAACTGTGGCCCTCCAGATGTTGAAGAATTTCAACTCCCAGCATGCCCAGACAGCCAAACACCTATCTACCTCCTCCAGAGGATCCACGCTGATCATGAAAGGTAAATCAAGGCTTCCCCTTTGCAAAACTTCAACTCCCAGCATGCCCGGACAGCCGTTGGCTGTCCGGGCATGCTGGGAGTTGAAGTTTTGCAACATCTGGAGGGCCACAGTTTGAGACCACTGCTTCAGTGGTTCAAGCAGGTGATGTGGTGTCTTATATTGATTCCTCGTCTGAGTGTTTCTGGTGACAATTAGAGTCATGTGCGAGCAGTCACATCATGTGACACTTATCTGATTCCTCAGTCCTGTCTCTAAATGATAGGCAATACATGTAGGAAGCTTATAGGTCCTCGTGATCCTATTAAACAGAGAGGCAATTTTAGGATATGTTCGCACATCCGGGATTTTCTACAGATCCTTTCACTTTTTTCACATTTTGTTATGTTGCTTCTTGTGTTACAGAGAACCTGTCATCAAGTAACATTTTTGCTATGTTATTCCTTATGTAATGTTTTGCCAATTTGGCATATTTTCATTAAAAAAAAATCAATCTTTCCAGTTTTTTACCTTTAAAAAAGTGGTCACTAGGGGTCTCTGTTCTTTAGTGTGCTGTCCCGGTACTGTACCTTGTCTTATAATTCCCCAAAGTTAGAGTTCCTCCATACCGATAGGATGCTCTTAGTGGGATAACCCCTAGTCGCCTCTTCCTTCTTTCATTTTATGTGTTTATAATATATATAATGTATTGTGTAAATATTGCTACCAGGACCTTAGGTCACATGATTGATAATTGTAGTGTTCTGCTAAGGTTAAAGGGTAGCTCCCACCATCACTTTTTTTTTTCCTGTCCCTGCCTATTACTCATCTATCCCTAACCCCCTCCCTGCCTTTAAATTTTTTTTTTACATATTAAAAATGCTTTTTTGTCTGCCTGGCAGTGTGCTCACTACCAGACAGACTTCCCCAGCAGGCACCACGTCACTGATGCCTGCTGGGGCCGGCACTTCCGCCCGTAGTTCACCTATATAGGGCGCCTCCAGCTGTTTCCCCACTGCAACTCCCAGCTTGCCCTGACATCTATTGGCTGTCAGGGCATGCTGGGAGTTGTAGTGGGGAAACAACTGGAGGCACACTGTATAGGTGAACACCAGAGCACATACCGCTCCCCGCCGCGCAGCCCGCAACCCCCCCCCCTGCGCTGCTCAACTCACTCCGCCTCCCCCTTAGTTCACCCACAGTACCCCCTCCCCGCCGCGCAGCCCGCAACCCACTCCCCCTCAGTTCACCTATTCAGTGTCCCTCCAGGCTTCCCCACTACAACTCCCAGCTCTGATTGACAGGCGGGAGCGAGCACAGCAGTGATTGAATTTCGACTCGTTGCCAGGCTTCAACGAGTCGAAATTCAGTGGTGACGTCACTGCCGAATGCATTCGGCCACTAGGAGGGCGACCCCTAGTGGCCGAATTTAAAAGTGATTTTAAACTGTTTTAAAATCACTTTTTTTAATTAAACTATATTAGAGATATGTTTTAGTACTTAAGTACTACAATATATCAATTTTTTTTTTTCATGACAGTGCCCATTTAAGGACCTTCCAGGTCAGGTGCTCATGTCATGTGATGTACCACAATGCTTTGTATTAGGACCCACCGGTCAGGTGGACCAATAAGCTCTAAGCCTGCCCCTTTAGATATAAGGGCGCTGTTATCCAATCATCGCTCTCTTGGGTTCCGGACTAGCAGAGAGAGAGGAGTTCCGTGTATACCATCAAGACAAATCTAGGCCTGAAGCCTGCTAACTTCAGCCGAATACAAAACCGTGAGTTCAATCTAACTCAATCCTAATCCTACGTGACTGCTGGACCTAAACAATTCCCTAAATCCAGTGGAACAGCGTAAAGCTATTACTTCAAGATTATTCCCTGCAAGGTCCCAACCAAACCTGTGAGGAACCTAAAGTCCGGTCCTCTGTAAAGACTGTTACTATGTTTAACCTGCATAAAATCTACAGTAAAGTTATCTACAGTTTACTAAAACTCTGGTTGTGGACAATCCTTTATTCCTCCCTATCGTTCCTGGGACGGGTGGCGGCAGGATATATATACAGAGAGGAACCTGCACCCTGGCGTCACGACAGTTAAAGGGGTATTCCAGGCCAAAACTTTTTTTATATATATATATATATCAACTGGCTCCGGAAAGTTAAACAGATTTGTAAATTACTTCTATTAAAAAATCTTAATGCTTGCAATAGTTATTAGCTTCTGAAGTTGAGTTGTTGTTTTCTGTCTAACTGCTCTCTGATGACTCACGTCCCGGGACGTGACATCATCATTGAGCAGTTAGACAGAAAACTTCAGAAGCTAATAACTATTGGAAGGATTAAGATTTTTTAATAGAAGTAATTTACAAATCTAAGCCAGTTGATATATATATAAAAAGGGTTTTGCCTGGAATACCCCTTTAAGGGTTAATCCAACACCCTTCCATCACTGCACAGCTACACCCTACCTACCCTACACCCCCAAGCTACCACAGTAGCATTCAGCAGGCCCTGCATAGCCCAGACTGGCACAAGTCCGAACTCCGAAAGTGCTGGTGGGGCGGGACATGAGCGCGGCTCGGCAAATCTCTCGCTCCCTGCCTGTCAATCATACAGGCAGGAGTGAGCCCCTGCTGCAGAAAAAGCTCACAGGCAGTGAGCAGAATTTATAAAGGCATAACTCAAGAAATAATGGGCAAAATTAAAGGGGTACTCCGGTGGAATTATTATTTTTTTTTTTAAATCAACTGGTGCCAGAAAGTTAAACATATTTGTAAATGACTTCTATTATAAAATCTTTATACTTCCAGTACTTTTTAGCAGCTGTATACTACAGAGGAAATTATTTTCTTTTGGAATTTCTTTTTTGGCTTGATGCCCGTATCAAGAACTGTCAAGAACTGTCCAGAGCAGGAGAAAATCCCCATTGCAAACCTATGCTGCTCTGGACAGTTCCTGACACAGACAGAGGTGTCATCAGAGAGCACTGTGGTCAGACTGAAAATAAATTCCAAAAGAAAAGAATTTCCTCTGTAGCATACAGCTGTTAAAAAGTACTGGAAGGGTAAAGATTTTGTAATAGAAGTAATTTACAAATCTGTTTAACTTTCTGGCACCAGTTGATTTAAAAAAAAAAATGTTTTCCACCGGAGGACCCCTTTAACCTCTTCAGGACATAGGGCGTATGGATACGCCCTGCATCCCGAGTCCTTAAGGACCGAGGGCGTATCCATACGCCCATGGGAATTCCGGCCCCCACCGCTAGCCGGAGGGGAGCCGGTGCCCGATGCCTGCTGAAATCGTTCAGCAGGCATCCCGGCATATCGCCCAGGGGGGTCATTATGCCCCCCCATGTCAGCGATCGCCGCAGATCGCTGGACAATTCAGTCCAGCGATCTGCGGCAATTCCGGGTCAATCGGGTCTCCAGTGACCCGGTGACCCGGAATTACTGGCTGTTCGGGGCCGTCTCTGACGGCCCCAAACAGCCAGAGCCTGCAGGGGTGAGGTGGCACTGGTGCCACCTCACGATCGCCCTGATTCGTCAGCCGGCCGACCAATCAGGGCGCCTGCTGCGGGTGTCACTCCCGCAACCCGCTCCGCCCCTCTTCCGGAGGACGTGAGCGGGTGCAGGATGTGCACCCCGGGTGCTGGGGACCCCGATCCCCGGCGTCAATGTTGGGATCGGGGCCCCAGGAGCAGCGGCGGCGGCGGGACTGACACCATGCGCTGGATCGTTGGAGGTGAGTGACAGCCTCCTGCTGTTGCTTAGCAACAGCTCCCAGCATGCAAAAAGGGCATGCTGGGAGCTGTAGTTATGCAACAGCAGGAGGCAGACCACCACAACTCCCAGCATGCCCTTATGGGCATGCTGGGACTTATGGTTTTGCAACAGCTGCTTCTACCCTTTTTAAAAATGTAAAATTTTTGGGAAAACAAGCATTTTAGGTAAAAAATGTTTTTTTTTTTTTAACATATGCAAAAGTCGTGAAACACCTGTGGGGTATAAAGGTTCACTTAACCCCTTGTTACGTTCCCCGAGGGGTCTAGTTTCCAAAATGATATGCCATGTGGGTTTTTTTTTTTGCTGTCCTGGCACCATAGGGGCTTCCTAAATGCGGCATGCCCCCAGAGAAAAATTTGCTTTCAAAAAGCCAAATGTGACTCCTTCTCTTCCGAGACCTGTAGTGCGCCAGCAGAGCACTTTTCACCCCCATATGGGGTGTTTTCTGAATCAGGAGAAATTGGGCTTCAAATTTTTAGGGGTATTTTCTGCTATTACCCTTTTTAAAAATTTTAAATTTTTGGGAAAACAAGCATTTTAGGTAAAAAAATTTTTTTTTTTGACATTTGCAAAAGTCGGGAAACACCTGTGGGGTATTAAGGTTCACTTTATCCCATGTTACATTCCCCGAGGGGTCTAGTTTCCAAAATGGTATGCCATGTGGTTTTTTTTTTGCTGTTCTGGCACCATAAGGGCTTCCTAAATGCAACATGCCCCCCAAAAACCATTTCAGAAAAATTTAATCGGAACTAAACGATGAGCCGGATTATAATGAGGTATTACTTACCCGGATACACAGTCCGGAGATACCTGCATTGCTTATATGTAAATGACCGACTTCGCACAATGGAGGTGGAACCCAGTGTAACTCAGCTTCCCCGCCTCCTTTGCGCAAAGATAGGCATTTTCAGATTAGCAATGCCAGAAAATGAAACAGTTTCCTAAATTACATCTATTTATATATCTTAATTCTTCCAGTACTTATCAGCTGCTGTATGCTCCACAGGAAGTTCTATTTCTTTTTGGAGTTCTTTTCAGTGTGACCACAGTGCTCTCTGCTGACACCTCTGTCCCTATTAGGAACTGTCCAGAGCAGGAGAGGTTTACTATGTGGATTTGTACGGTGTTCATTTTAGGATATAGTTAGTCGTCAGCCGTAACTCCGTCCCACGGACCAATCTCCGCAACTCCCTCCTCCGTCATCCGAAACTCCCTCAGACGAAAAACTTTCCTGCCATGTAGCAGAGCTGAGTCAGTGTTGGCTCTCTGCTATACGGGTTCTGCTGTACACGCTATTCAATGTCGGCTCTGCTATACAGACTCTGTAGCACATGTAGTGTCTGTAGTACAAGTTTCACAGTTTCGACTCTGCTATACACGCTGTGCAGCGTCTGCTATGCGGCAGGAAGTTGCGTCTGAGGGAGAATCGTCTGAGGCATGACGGCGTTTTGGACGAGGTAGTTTCAGAGGAGGGAGTTGTGGCTGAAGGATGACGGCAATTGGTGTGAGGGAGGACGCGGGGCGCTGTTTCACCTGATTGGGGACGGAGTTGCGGCTGACGACTAGCGGCGATTGGTCCGAGGGAGGAGGCGGGACGCTGTTTCACCTGACGCGGGACAGAGTTACGGCTGACAACTGACTATGTCCTAAAATGGACGCCGTAGATTTGCCTGTACTCTGGACAGTTCCTGATACAGACGGAGGTGTCAGCAGAGAGCACTGTGGTCAGACTGAAAAGGACTGCAGAAAGAAATACAACTTCCTGTGGAGCATACAGCAGCTGATAAGTACTGGAAGGATTAAGATTTTTACATAGAAGTAATTTACAAATCTGTTTAACTTTCTGGCACCAGTTGATTTGAAGGAGTACCCCTTTAAATACCAAAAAAGAAATGCATTTCCTGTGATGTCCTGACCACAGTGCTCTCTGCTGACCTCTGCTGTCCATTTTATGAACTGTCCAGAGCAGCATATGTTTGCTATGGGGATTTTCTCCTGCTCTGGACAGTTCATAAAATGGACAGCAGAGGTCAGCAGAGAGCACTGTGGTCAGGACATCACAGGAAATGCATTTCTTTTTTGTATTTCTCTTTAGTATACAGCCCCTAAAAAGTACTGGAAGGATTGAGATTTTTTTAATAGAAGTGATTTACAAATCTTATTGGCACCAGTTGATTAAAAAAAAAAAAGGTTTCCACTGGAGTACCCCTTTAATGACACAGGAAATTTTAGTTTTTTTTTATTTAGTTTTCTCCGCCTAACATTCTAAGAGCCATAACTCTTTTATTTTTCCATCCTCAGACCCATATGAGGCATCAATTGTACTTTGTAATGACAATTATTATTATTTATGTATTTATATATTTATATAGCCCCTTTGGTTCTAGGGCACTTTACATATGATAAAGGTAACAGTACATAACACTAACATAGGAACATTGAGCATTACACAGAGTATGCTAACACCTTAACCCCTTAAGGACTGAGCCCTTTTTCACCTTAAGGACTCGGCCATTTTTTGCAAATCTGACCACTGTCACTTTAAACATTAATAACTCTGGAATGCTTTTAGTTATCATTCTGATTCCGAGATTGTTTTTTCGTGACATATTCTACTTTAACGTAGTGGTAAAATTTTTTGGTAACTTGCATCCTTTCTTGGTGAAAAATCCCAAAATTTGATGAAAAATTTGAAAATTTAGCATTTTTCTAACTTTGAAGCTCTCTGCTTGTAAGGAAATTGGATATTCAAAATAATTTTTTTTTGGGTTCACATATACAATATGTCTACTTTATGTTTGCATCATAAAATTTATGAGTTTTTACTTTTGGAAGACACCAGAGGGCTTCAAAGTTCCGCAGCAATTTTCCAATTTTTCACAAAATTTTGAAACTCGCTTTTTTTCAGGGACCAGTTCAGGTTTGAAGTGGATTTGAAGGGTCTTCATATTAGAAATACCCCATAAATTACCCCATTATAAAAACTGCACCCCCCAAAGTATTCAAAATGACATTCAGTAAGCGTTTTAACCCTTTACGGGTTTCACAGGAATAGCAGCAAAGTGAAGGAGAAAATTCACAATCTTCATTTTTTACATTCGCATGTTCTTGTAGACCCAATTTTTGAATTTTTGCAAGGGGTAAAAAGGAGAAAATTTTTACTTGTATTTGAAACCCAATTTCTCTAGAGTAAGCACATACCTCATATGTCTATGTAAAGTGTTCGGCGGGCGCAGTAGAGGGCTCAGAAGGGAAGGAGCGTCAAATGGTTTTTGAGGGGCATGTCACCTTTAGGAAGCCCCTATGGTGCCAGAACAGCAAAAAAAACCACATGGCATACCATTTTGGAAACTAGACCCCTCGGGGAATGTAACAAGGGGTAATGTGAACCTTAATACCCCACAGGTGATTCACGACTTTTGCATATGTAAAAAAAATAAATACATTTTTTACCTAAAATGCTTGGTTTCCCTAAAGTTTTACATTTTTAAAAAGGGTAATAGCAGAAAATACCCCCCAAAATTTGAAGCCCAATTTTTCCCGATTCAGAAAACACCCCATATGGGGGTGAAAAGTGCTCTGCTGGCGCACTACAGGTCTCAGAAGAGAAGGAGTCACATTTGGCTTTTTTGAAGGAAATTTTGCTCTGGGGGCATGCCGCATTTAGGAAGCCCCTATGGTGCCAGGACCGCAAAAAAAAAACCACATGGCATACCATGTTGGAAACTAGACCCCTCGGGGAACGTAACAAGGGGTAAAGTGAACCTTAATACCCTACAGGTGTTTCACGACTTTTGCATATGTAAAAAAAATAAAAAAAATTTACCTAAAATGCTTCTTTTCCCAAAAACTTTACATTTTTAAAAAGGGTAAAAGCAGAAAATACCCCCCAAAATTTGAAGCCCAATTTCTCCCGAGTACGGCGATACCCCATATGTGACCCTTAACTGTTGCCTTGAAATACGACAGGGCTCCAAAGTGAGAGCGCCATGCGCATTTGAGGCCTAAATTAGGGATTGCATAGGGGTGGACATAGGGGTATTCTACGCCAGTGATTCCCAAACAGGGTGCCTCCAGCTGTTGCAAAACTCCCAGCATGCCTGAACAGTCAACGGCTGTCCGACAATACTGGGAGTTGTTGTTTTGCAACAGCTGGAAACCGTGGCGTACCAGACGTTTTTCATTTTTATTGGGGAGGGGAGGGGGCTGTGTAGGGGTATGTGTGTATGTAGTGTTTTTTACTTTTTATTTTATTTTGTGTTAGTGTAGTGTAGTGTTTTTAGGGTACAGTCACACGGGCGGGGGTTCACAGTAGTTTCTCGCTGGCAGTTTGAGCTGTTGCAGAAAATTTGCTGCAGCTCAAACTTGCAGCCCGATACTTACTGTAAGCCTCCGCCCATGTGAGTGTACCCTGTACGTTCACATTGGGGGGGACATCCAGCTGTTGCAAAACTACAACTCCCAGCATGCGCTGACAGACTGTACATGCTGAGAGTTTTAGTTTTGCAACAGCTGTAGGCACACTGGTTATGTATCACGGAGTTTGTGACCTTACTCAGTGTTTCAAAACCAGTGTGCCTCCAGCTGTTGCAAAACTACAACTCCCAGCATGTACGGTGCATGGTGTAAGGTGACTGCTGGGAGTTGTAGTTTGCAACAGCTGGAGGCACACCGGTCGTGAAACACTGAGTTAGGTAAAAAAACAAACTCTAAGTTTCACAACCAGTGTGCCTTCAGCTGTTGCAAAACTACAACTCTCAGCAGTCACCAACAGCCAACGGGCATGCTGGGAGTTGTAGTTATGCAACCAGCAGATGCACCACTACAACTCCCAGCATGCACTTTAGCTGTTTGTGCAAGCTGGGAGTTGTAGTTATGCAACAGCTGAAGGTACACTTTTCCATAGAAAAAATGTGCCTCCAGCTGTTGCAAAACCATAAGTCCCAGCATGCCCATAAGGGAATGCTGGGAGTTGTGGTGGTCTGCCTCCTGCTGTTGCATAACTACAGCTCCCAGCATGCCCTTTTTGCATGCTGGGAGCTGTTGCTAAGCAACAGCAGGAGGCTGTAACTCACCTCCTGCTGCTGCTCCATCGCAGGCTGTCCCTCGCCGCCGCCGTCGCTCCTGGGGCCCCGATCCCAACATTGACGCCGGGGATCGGGGTCCCCAGCACCCGGGGTCGTCTTCCCGCACCCGCGCGGGTGCGGGAATGACGCCCGCAGCAGGCACCCTGATTGGTCGGCCGGTAATCCGGCCGAAGAATCAGGGCGATCGTGAGGTGGCACCAGTGCCACCTCACTCCTGCAGGCTCTGGCTGTTCGGAGCAGTCAGAGACGGCCCCAAACAGCCAGTAATTCCGGGTCATTGGGTCACTGGAGACCCGATTGACCCGGAATCGCCGCAGATCGCTGGACTGAATTGTCCAGCGATCTGCGGCGATCGTCGACATGGGGGGCATAATGACCCCCCTGGGCGATATGCCGGGATGCCTGCTGAACGATTTCAGCAGGCATCCGGCTCCGGTCCCCAACCGGCTAGCGGTGGGGACCGGAATTCCCACGGGCGTATGGATACGCCCTGTGTCCTTAAGGACTCGGGATGCAGGGCGTATCCATACGCCCTGCGTCCTTAAGAGGTTAAGGACCAAGGGCGTAACTGTACTGCCTGTTCCTGCTACCGTGCTATAAGGCGGGGTCACGGGCTGACCCAGCATCCTAGCCGGGTGGTCCCGGCTGCTATCAGCCACCAGGACCTGTGGCTAATGCCGGACATCAGCAAACGCGGTGATACCCGGCATTAACCCCTTAGACGGGACGATCAAAGTTGATTGCCGCGTCTAAATGGAAACAAAACCGTTCCCGGGAGCTCAGTCGGGCTGTTTGGGACTGCTGCATCGAAATCGCGGCATCCTGAACAGCTGTATGGACAGGGGAAGGGTCCCTACCTGCCTCCGTCTCCGTCCGATCGGCGCTCTGCTGCTCCCCATGCCTGATATCCAGGCTGGAGCAGCAGAGTGCTGATAACACTGATCAATGCTATGCTATGGCATAGCATTCAACAGTGTATGCAATCAGAAGATTGCATGTAATAGTCCCCTATGGGGACAAAAAAAGGTGTAAAAATAGTTTTAAAAAAACATGTGGTATCGCCGCATGCTTAAATGTCTGAACTATAAAAATATAACGTTAATTAAACCGCACGGTCAATGGCGTAGTCCAAAATTGCGTACTTTTGCTCATTTTGTATACCCTAAAAATGTTTATAAAAAGCGATAAAAAGTCCCAACAAAACAAAAATGGTACCGATAAATACTTCAGATCATGGCGCAAAAAATGAGCCCTCATACATCCCCGTATGCGGTAAAAAAAAAAAAAGTTACACAATGACAATTTTAAACATACAAATTTTGGTGCATGTAGTTATAATTTTTTTTCAGTAGTGAAATAAAATAAAACCTATATAAATTGGGTATCATTGTAACCGTATGGACCTACAGAATAAAGATAAGGTGTTATTTTTACCAAAAAGTGCACTACGTAGAATCGGAAGCGCCCAAAAGTTATAAAATGACCCACAAATATATTTTTTCTGGTTCTGCCATAGATTTTGTGGTGAAATGATTGATGTCATTACAAAGTAAAATTGGTGGCGCAAAAAAAAAAAAAGCCATCATATGTGTCTTTCAGTGGAAAATTTAAAGCGTTATGATTTTTAGAAGGTGATGAGGAAAAACGAAAGTGCAAAATGAAAAATGGCCCGGTGCTTAAAAATGCCCTATTCTGACCCCTATAACTTTCTTACTTTTCCGCATTCAGGGCTGTATGGGGGCTCATTTTTTGAGCAGTGATCTGTCGTTTTGACTTTGCGTATTTGTGACTTTTTGAATATGTTTATTTTTCTTCTGGGATTTGGGGGGGAGAAGCTTATTCACTTTTATTAAAACTTTTTTTTTTTTTTTTTTATACTTTTTTAGTCCCCATAGGGGACTATTTATTGCAATTTATTGCAATCTGTAGATTGCAAATACTGATCGGTGCTATGCATAGGCTAATGTTTACTTAAAGGGGTGCTCCACTGGAAAACATTTTTTTTTTTTCATCATCTGGTGCTAGAAAGTTAAAGGGGTAGTCCAGTGCTGAAAAACTTATCCCCTATACTAAGGATAGGGGATAAGTTTCAGATCGCGGGGGGTCCGACCGCTGGGGCTCCCCGCAATCTCCTGTACGGGGCCCCAACAGCCTGCCTTCGGCAATCTCCGGCTCTGAAATAGTGATGTATTGAGGGGGGCGTGTCGGCCGGCGCTTCATGCGGTGGTCAACATGCCCCCTTCCCTATCTGGCCAGCGAGCCGTGGCCCCGTACAGAGAGATCGCGGGGGGCCCCAGAAGTCGCCCCCCCCCCCGCGCTCTCAAACTTATTCCCTATCCTCAGGATAGGAGATACGTTTTTCACCACTGGACTACCCCTTTAACCCCTTAAGGACTCAGCCCATTTTGGCCTTAAGGACTCAGACAATTAAATTTTTACGTTTTTATTTTTTCCTCCTCGCCTTCTAAAAATCATAACTCTTTTATATTTTCATCCACAGACTAGTATGAGGGCTTGTTTTTTGCGCGACCAGTTGTCCTTTGTAATGACATCACTCATTATATCATAAAATGTATGGCGCAACCAAAAAACACTATTTTTGTGGGGAAATTAAAACGAAAAACGCAATTTTGCTAATTTTGGAAGGTTTCGTTTTCACGCCGTACAATTTATGGTAAAAATGATGCGTGTTCTTTATTCTGAGGGTCAATACGATTAAAATGATACCCATTATTATATACTTTTATATTATTGTTGCGCATAAAAAAAATTACAAACTTTTTAACCAAATTAGTATGTTTAGAATCCCTTTATTTTGATGACCTCTAACTTTTTTATTTTTCCGTATAAGCGGCGGTATGGGGGCTCATTTTTTGCGCCATGATCTGTACTTTTTTTTTGATACCATATTTGCATATAAAAAACTTTTAATACATTTTTTATAATTTTTTTTTTAATAGAATGTATTAAAAAAGTAGGAATTTTTGACTTTTTTTTTTTTTCGTTCACGTCATTCACCGTACGGGATCATTAACATCTTATTTTAATAGTTCGGACATTTACGCACCCGGCGATACCAAATATGTCTATAAAAAAAATTTTTACGCTTTTTGGGGGTAAAATAGGAAAAAACGGACGTTTTACTTTTTTATTGGGGGAGGGGATTTTTCACTTTTACTTTTACATTTTTTTTTACACTTGAATAGTCCCCATAGGGGACTATTCATAGCAATACCATGATTGCTAATACTGATCTGTTCTATGTATAGGACATAGAACAGATCAGTGTTTTCGGTCATCTTCTGCTCTGGTCTGCTCGATCACAGACCAGAGCAGGAGACGCCGGGAGCCGGAAGGAGAGGGGACCTCCGTGCGGCGTTATGAATGATCGGATCCCCGCAGCAGCGCTGCGGGCGATCCGATCATTCATTCAAATCGCGCACTGCCGCAGATGCCGGGATCTGTATTGATCCCGGCACCTGAGGGGTTAATGGCGGACGCCCGCAAGATCGCGGGCGTCGGCCATTGCCGGCGGGTCCCTGGCTGCGATCAGCAGCCGGGATCAGCCGCGCATGACACGGGCATCGCTCCGATGCCCGCGGTTATGCACAGGACGTAAATGTACGTCCTGGTGCGTTAAGTACCACCTCACCAGGACGTACATTTACGTCCTGCGTCCTTAAGGGGTTAAACAGATTTGTAAATTACTTCTATTTAAAAATCTTAATCCTTCCAGTACTTATCAGCTGCTGAATGATCCACAGGAACTTCTTTTCTGTCTGACCACAGTGCTCTCTGCTGACACCTCTGTCCATGTCAGGAACTGTCCAGAGCAGGAGAGGTTTGCTGAGGAGATTTGCTCCTACTCTGGACAGTTCCTGGCATAGACAGAGGTGTCAGCAGAGAGCACTGTGGTCAGACAGAAAAGAAATTTAAAAGAAAAGAACTTCCTGTGGATCATACAGCAGCTAATAAGTACTGGAAGGATTAAGATGTTTAAATAGAAGTAATTTACAAATCTGTTTTAACTTTCTGGCATCAGTTGATTTAAAAAAAAAATGTTTTCCAGTGGAGTACCCCTTTAATACTTATGTTTATTAGTTTTTCCTTTTAAATACATTTAAAAAATGTTTTAAAGACTCTAAAAAGACTAATGAAAACTACTGCCCACTGTAAAGTATTAGAATATTGTCTCTCACCCACCATGAATAGCATAAAAGCTTTAACTGAACAAGACTACGGATTGATACACAATTTAGGATGTTATGGCGCCCCCTTGTGTCCTTATTTCATCATTCTACAATGTTTTGCATTGGGACCTACACCGATCAGCTGTAAGATTACAATTAGTGACAGGTGCAATAAATAAAGTGGATTATCTGGTGACGGTGACGATAGCGCCTGTCGGGGTGAGTTGGGGGTTGGGATTATTGGGACAAGTGACCAGTCAGTTCTTTAACCCCTTAAGGACTCAGGGTTTTTCCATTTTTGCACTTTCGTTTTTTTCCTCCTTACCTTTTAAAAATCATAACCCTTTCAATTTTCCACCTAAAAATCCATATTATGGCTTATTTTTTGCGTCGCCAATTCTACTTTGCAGTGACATTAGTCATTTTACCCAAAAATGCACGGCGAAACGGAAAAAAAAATCATTGTGCGACAAAATCGAAAAAAAAAAAACGCCATTTTGTAACTTTTGGGGGCTTCCGTTTCTACGCAATGCATATTTCGGTTAAAATTACACCTTATCTTTATTCTGTAGGTCCATATGATTAACCCCTTAAGGACTCAGCCCATTTTGGCCTTAAGGACTCAGACAATTTAATTTTTACGTTTTCATTTTTTCCTCCTCGCCTTCTCAAAATCATAACTCTTTTATATTTTCATCCACAGACTAGTATGAGGGCTTGTTTTTTGCGCGACCAGTTGTCCTTTGTAATGACATCACTCATTATATCATAAAATGTATGGCGCAACCAAAAAACACTATTTTTGTGGGGAAATTAAAACGAAAAACGCAATTTTGCTAATTTTGGAAGGTTTTGTTTTCACGCCGTACAATTTATGGTAAAAATGACATGTGTTCTTTATTCTGAGGGTCAATACGATTAAAATGATACCCATTATTATATACTTTTATATTATTGTTGCGCTTAAAAAAAATCACAAACTTTTTAACCAAATTAGTACGTTTATAATCCCTTTATTTTGATGACCTATAACTTTTTTATTTTTCCGTATAAGCGGCGGTATGGGGGCTCATTTTTTGCGCCATGATCTGTACTTTTTTTTGATACCACATTTGTATATAAAAAACTTTTAATACATTTTTTATAATTTTTTTTTAATAAAATGTATTAAAAAAGTAGGAATTTTGGACTTTTTTAATTTTTTTTCGTTCACGCCGTTCACCGTACGGGATCATTAACATTTTATTTTAATAGTTCGGACATTTACGCACGCGGCGATACCAAATATGTCTATAAAAAATGTTTTTTACGCTTTTTGGGGGTAAAATAGGAAAAAACGGACGTTTTACTTTTTTATTGGGGGAGGGGATTTTTCACTTTTTTTTTACTTTTACTTTTACATTTTTTTACATTTTTTTTTACACTTGAATAGTCCCCATAGGGGACTATTCATAGCAATACCATGATTGCTAATACTGATCTGTTCTATGTATAGGACATAGAACAGATCAGTATTATCGGTCATCTCCTGCTCTGGTCTGCTCGATCACAGACCAGAGCAGGAGACGCCGGGAGCCGCACGGAGGAAGGTGAGGGGACCTCCGTGCGGCGTTATGAATGATCGGATCCCCGCAGCAGCGCTGCGGGCGATCCGATCGTTCATTTTAATCGCGAACTCCCGCAGATGCCGGGATCTGTATTGATCCCGGCACCTGAGGGGTTAATGGCGGGCGCCCGCGAGATCGCGGGCGTCGGCCATTGCCGGCGGGTCCCTGGCTGCGATCAGCAGCCGGGATCAGCCGCGCATGACACGGGCATCGCTCCGATGCCCGCGGTTATGCACAGGACGTAAATGTACGTCCTGGTGCGTTAAGTACCACCTCACCAGGACGTACATTTACGTCCTGCGTCCTTAAGGGGTTAAAATGATACCCTACTTATATAGGTTTGATTTTGTCGCACTTCTGGAAAAAATCATAACTACATGCAGGAAAATGTATACGTTTAAAAATGTCATCTTCTGACCCCTATAACTTTTTTATTTTTCCACGTACAGGGCGGTATGAGGACTGATTTTTTGCGCCGTGATCTGAAGTTTTTATCGGTATGATTTTTGTTTTGATCGGACTTTTTGAACACTTTTTATTCATTTTTTAATGGTATAAAAAGTGACGAAAATATGCTTTTTTGGACTTTGGAATTTTTTTTCCGCATACACCATTGACCGTGCGGTTTAATTCATGATATATTTTTATAGTTCGGACATTTACGCACGCGGCGATACCACATATGTTTATTTATTTACACTGTTTTATTTTTTTTATGGGAAAAGGGGGGTGATTCAAACTTTTATTAGGGAAGGGGTTAAATGACCTTTATTAACACTTTTTTTTTTTTTTTGCAGTGTTATAGGTCCCATAGGTACCTATAACACTGCACACACTGATCTCTTACACTGATCATTGTTATCCCATAGGGACCTATAACACTGCACACACTGATCTCTTACACTGATCATTGTTATCCCATAGGGACCTATAACACTGCACACACTGATCTCTTACACTGATCATTGTTATCCCATAGGTACCTATAACACTGCACACACTGATCTCTTACACTGATCATTGTTATCCCATAGGGACCTATAACACTGCACACACTGATCTCTTATACTGATCATTGTAATCCCATAGGGACCTATAACACTGCACACACTGATCTCTTACACTGATCATTGTTATCCCATAGGGACCTATAACACTGCACACACTGATCTCTCATGCTGATCACTGGCGTGTATTAACATGCCTGTGATCAGTGTTATCGGCGCTTGACTGCTCCTGCCTGGATCTCAGGCACGGAGCAGTCATTCGCCGATCGGACACCGAGGAGGCAGGTAAGGGCCCTCCCGGTGTCCGGTCAGCTGTTCGGGACGCCGCGATTTCACCGCGGCGGTCCCGAACAGCCCGACTGAGCAGCCGGGTCACTTTCACTTTAGAAGCGGCGGTCAGCTTTGACCGCCGCTTCTAAAGGGTTAATACCGCACATCGCCGCGATCGGCGATGTGTGGTATTAGCCGCGGGTCCCGGCCGTTGATGAGCGCCGGGACCGACGCGATATGATGCGGGATCGCGGCGCGATCCCGCTTCATATTGCGGGAGCCGGCGCAGGACGTAAATATACGTCCTGCGTCGTTAAGGGGTTATCCAGGAAAAAATTACTTTTTTTTATATGTATAAACTGGCTCCAGAAAATTAAATAGATTTGTAAATTACTTCTATAATTTTTTTTATCCTTTCAGTACTTATGAGCTGCTGAAGTTGAGTTCTTTTCTGTCTAAGTGCTATCTACCTACACAAAAGGTCACCTCAGTGAAGGGGATGCCAAGCTGCAGCCACATCATTCTTATGGCCGGTGGGTATTGCTGGGTCTATGGAGGTCTATACTTCACTTGGGTATCTCTGCCACTTCTATAGACAATGAACGAAGTGCGAGCCAACAAGCCGCTTTATTCAGCTGGGAGAGTCTGGGCTCAGTTCTAGAGATCATACAGGGTCCCAGAGGTGATACTTCCTACGATCAGACACTTATGGACAGGGCATAGGTATTTTAGGGCTGCAATACCCTTTAAAGGGGTACTCCAGTGGAAAACTTTTTTTTTTTAAATCAACTGGTGCCAGAAAGTTAAACAGATTTGTAAATTACTTCTATTAAAAAAATCTTAATCCTTACAGTACTTTTTAGGGGCTGTATACTAAAGAGAAATTCAAAAAAGAAATGCATTTCCTTTGATGTCATGACCACAGTGCTCTCTGCTGACCTCTGCTGTCCATTTTAGGAACTGTCCAGAGCAGCATATGTTTGCTTTTGGGATTTTCTCCTGCTCTGGACAGTTCCTAAAATGGACAGCAGAGGTGATGACATCATAGGAAATGCATTTCTTTTTTGAATTGCTCTTTAGTATACAGCCCCTAAAAAGTACTGGAAGGATTAAGATTTTTTTAATAGAAGTGATTTACAAATCTGTTTAACTTTCTGGCACCAGTTGATTTAAAAAAGAAAAAAAAAAAAAAAAAAAAGGTTTCCACTGGAGTACCCCTCTAACCCCCTAACAACCAAGGACGTATATTTACGTCCTTGGCCGGCTCACGCGATATTACGCGGGGTCACGCGGTGACCCTGTGTCATATCGGGTCGGTCCCGGCATGTATCTGATGCCGGGACCCAGGGCTAATAGCGCGCGGCAGTGATTGCGGTGCCGCACGCTATTAACCCTTTAGACGCGGCATTCAAAATTGAACGCCGCGTCTAAACCGAAAGTGAAAGCTGCCCGGCTGCTCAGCGGGGCTGATCGGGACTACCGCAGTAAAAATGCGGTGTCCCGATCAGCTGGGACACAAGCGGAGGTCCTCTTACCTGCCTCCGGCGATTGATTGCTCCAAGCCCGAGATTCAGGCTTGAGCAATCGACCGCCGATAACCCTGATCACTGGCTTTGCAGTGAACAGGGTAAAAGATCAGTGTGTGCAGTGTTATAGGTCCCTATGGGAGCTATGACACTGCAAAAAAAAATGTAAAAAAAAGAGTTAATAAATATGATTTAACCCTTTCCTTAATAAAAGTTCAAATCACCCCCCTTTTCCCATAAAAAAAAAAACACCATGTAAATAAAAATAAACATATGTGGTATCGCCGTGTGCGTAAATGTCCGAACTATAAAAATATATAATTAATTAAACCGCACGGTCAATGGCGTACGCGCATAAAAAATTCCAAAGTCCAAAATTACGTATTTTTGGTCGCGTTTTATATCATGAAAAAATTAATAAAAAGAGATCAAAAAGTCCGAACAATACAAAAATGATACCGCTAAAAACTTCAGATCACGGCGCAAAAAAGTCCTCATACCGCCCTGTACGTGGAAAAATAAAAAAGTTATAGGGGTCAGAAGATGACATTTTTAAACGTATAAATTTTCCTTCATGTAGTTATGATTTTTTACAGAAGTGCGACAAAATCAAACCTATATAAGTAGGGGATCATTTTAATTGTATGGACCTACAGAATAAAGAGTGTGTCATTTTTACCGAAAAATGTACTATGTAGAAATGGAAGCCCCCAAAAGTTACAAAATGGCGTTTTTTCTTCAATTTCGATGCACAGATTTTTTTTTCTGTTTCGCCGTCGATTTTTGGGTAAAATGACTAATGTCACTGCAAAGTAGAATTGGTGGCGCAAAAAAATAAGCCCTCATATGAATTTTTAGGTGCAAAATTGAAAGGGTTATAATCTTTCAAAGGTTAGGAGGAAAAAATGAAAGTGCAAAAACGGAAAAGCCCGTGGTCCTTAAGGGGTACTCCGCCCCTAGACATCTTATCCCCTAACATTTGGGTAAGATTTCTGATTACGGGAGTCCCGCCGCTGGGGACCCCCGCGAACTCGGCAGCAGCATCCCAGACATCCGGCGCATGGAGCGAACTTCGCTCCGTGCCAGATCACTGGCGATGTGGGGCAGAGGCTCTCTACATCACGGCCACGCCCCCTTGATGCAAGTCTATGGGAGGGGGGGTGATGGCCATCACGCCCCCTCCTATAGACTTGCATTGAGAGGGCGTGATCGTGATGTCACGAGCCTCTGGCGCTGCACCCGACGCGTTAAATGAACGCTGGGTGCAGCAGGGAGATCGCTGGGGTCCCTTTGATAGGGGATAAGATGTCTAGGGGAGGAGTACCCCTTTAAGGATGCAGCGATTATTATTATTATTAGTCATTGACCTTGCTAATTTAATTATGCTTTCTGAAAAGATAAATGCCATGAGGGATGATGGGGTGGAACATTTTGATTGTGTTTGGTCCACCTGGATGTCTTCCTTGTATTGCCCTAACATTCGCTATACTATATCATTATATTGACCTTTTGTGTTCTGACAGTACCAATTTCCGTGCCAGAAACATCTGGCACGGAAATTCTGCCATGTGCACAGAGCAGCAGAATCCCGCAGATAGGGGATACGTTTTCCAGCATGAGGCTACTCCTAATCATTCAGGGCACACACAACCTGCGGACAGATGTGGTGCTGTTTTTGGAAAAAGTTCCCTGTTTTTCTATTGCTGGATAACCCCTTTTGACTGGGTTTACATGTGTTGTATAATTTCTGTATGGTCCAACCAGATCATTTACATGCCAGACACAAAGAGCACCCAACTGACTTCAATAGGTTATGATAGATCTATTCTATCTGGCATTTTTGACTCCTCATAAAACTTGCGATATAGCTGTGAACACAGCTTAGTGTCCTTGTCTTTTGAACAAAACTTTTGATGTGTCGCAGAGACATATCATAGGTTTTGATCAATCGGTGTCTCAGTCCTGACACCCCCTCCGAACACCAGACACAGTAGCATGCTCTACTACTCTCCTGGCTGCAAACTCTGCCCAGTTGCATGAAACAGCCCCAAAGACATATAATGGAATGGTCTCCTGCAGCTGTATGGAGATCGTGGACAGCTGTTAACAGGTTACTCCGCCTCCAGACATCCTATCCCCTATCCAAAGGATAGGGGTTAAGATGTCTGATCTCGGGGGACCCGTCACTGAAACCCCCATGATCTCCCAGTAGCACCTGGCATTCGTTTAAAACACCAGCTGCTGCATCGGAGGCAGGCGACATCACGTCCTCCTATAGACTTGCATTGAGAGGGAGGGCGTGACGTCACGAGGTGGGTGTGGCTGTGACATCAGCACTGCATCGCTAGTCATCAGGCAAGGAGCGACGTGCACCAGATGGTTGGGGTGCCGCAATAGAGATCTCGGGGGGTTTCCAGCGGCAGGACCCCGCGAACAGAAATCTTATCCCCTATCCTTTGTGTAGGGGATAAGATGTCTAGGGGTGGAGTACTCCTTTAAGGGAAGTGCATTAGCGTGTGCTTCACCCAGCTATATCTAGCTATTAGAGGGGTCTCAAAACGGAGACACAGATCGATCATAAATTTGATACATCTAAAGTTTTCTTAAATGACGGAGATGTTGAAGTAGTGTTTCACAACCAGGGTGCCTCCAGCTGTTGAAAAACTACAGCTCTCGGCATGCCTGGACAGCTGGAAGTTGTAGTTTTGCAACATCATGGTTGGGAAACACTGCATTAGAGTCTGTTCACACGGGCGGATTTCCTGTGGATTTTCCACATCGGATTTTGCTACCATTTGCATCAGCAAAAAATATACAATAAAGGTAATGAATGGTAGTAAAATACGCTGCAGATTTTCTGCAACATTACTTAGTGGAAAATCTGCCCGTGTGAACAGACCCTTAAAGTGTAAGTCCAAAGTCGTGAGCAAGCATGATCTTCAGTTCTAGTGTGGAAAAACACAGGCCATGCTGGGCGGTACAGTTGCTGAGGCAACAATACCACACTTTGTGAAGTTCCATGCACAAGCCCTTTCCTGACGAAGGGGACTGAACTTTGATGAGCGTGGTCTGCATCTGCCGCTGTAGCTGAAGATCATGTGGACTCTCAACTTACACTCTAACCAAGCGTTTACCACCCAGTGTGCCTCCAGCTGTTGTAAAACTACAACTCCCAGTCTTAGGCGGTTTGGGCATGCTGGGAATTGTAGCAACAGCTGGAGGCACACTGGTTGGGAAACACTGCTCTAAGATGTTGCCAGTTCCTCCACTGTTTTGTATGGGCCCGAGGGCATCTGTAGCCGATACTGTGCACTATAGTTTTCCTGTAATAAATAAAAAAAAACAATAACTTTTAATTCTCTTTTTCAACCCAAAACAACGAGACGAACAACTGTCCTGAAACTGAAACGCAGTCCCCATGGTGGCGAGATGTATAGGGGTCGATAATATTTTAACACCCTTCACACGAGTCTGGAAAACACTAAGTTAGTTAGGATGTTTTTAGTCGCCCGGTGGCCTGCAGGTACTTCATGACATTGGGGACATCAATCCCCCTGAAGGCCGGATTAGTCGCAGCGATGTTATGCAGGATGCCCACCACCTCCGACTGCTCCATATTTTTGATGCTGTTGAAGAATAGCGTTATGGCGTCATTCTGTGCTTGTGGAGCGGCGGTGACCGCATTAGTGCCTCTGTTATCAGTCCTATAAGCCGGAGCTGGCGCTTCCCCTCCTCCCCTGCTCTGTTGCGCTTGTTCTTGCCGGAACCTCTCCAGCGCCCGTGTACAATTTTGCACGATCCGTCTTATGACCCAGGCGTCTTCGTCGCTCCGGATCTCGAATTTCTTCAGGTAATCCAAAAAGTCGCCGTTCCCTTTAAACCCCGAAAGCTGCTCCTCCTGGCCTCCATCACTTTTCCTCACCAGATACTGCAGCGATTTCCTGGAGTCTCCAGTCCTATCAGAGGAGGCGGCGCCGGTCCCGGTGATGGCGGTTTTGGGGTCGGAGGAAGGTTTTGCCACTTTTGGCGAGGTCGGGTTGGCATTGCTGTCGACAACGATCTCTGTAATTTTTTTCCTGCCACTGACCTCACACGCTTTTGCCGCCGCCTCTTGTAAGGCTTTAACGTATTTCTGCGGGCACATGGCGCTGTGCACCGACAAGTCCGGGTGATGTTTATCTATATAGTTCGTGATGTGATGCGAACTGGTTATATGCAGGTAGGCGGGCTTCCGGTTGCCATGGAAACCACACAGCAGACACTTGTACTGATAAAGGAATCCTTTGGCCTCCTGCATCTCCTCCACATACTCCAGCCCAACCAGGGGATCCTGCTTCATATAGGTGTCAAAGAAATACTGTAGCTTATTTATATGGGGAAGACAGTCGGGGGAGACACGCATGGCGTTCATCCTGTGTTTATGCCCCACCACATGTTCACACAGCTGGAGGGCAGACGAGCAATGGATAGCACAGATGTCACACACCGGTTTCTGCTTCAGGGCCGCCTTGTCCGCCATGATTGTTATGGCCTGTTACGTCACTTCCGCTGTCCGCAGGATGTGACGTTGAGCAGCGGCCGCGCTGTCTCTTCCTTGCTAGGCTACGGCCGGATCGCCGGATGAGACGTCAAGATACTGCCGGAAGCGGCTTCAGCGCGCGTAAGTACGCAGGCGCTGCGCGTGATGCTCTGCTAGCCGTGGCTCTACGCATGCGCATGAGGTAGAATAGCAAATTATAGTGTAGCTAGCTGTAATGTTGAATTCGCTGGAATTTGTAGTACATAATGATATTATTATTATTATTATAAGAATTAGTTTGCTGAATGTAATTATCTGCAGATTTATGGTGCTGTCCTAAAGAAAGAAAATCTTTGTTTCCCATAGCAACCAATCACAGCTCCGCTTTCATTCCTCATACCGCTCTAGTAAAATATATGCTAGGCTGTGGTTGGTTGCTATGAGCAACAAGGAGAAACTTGAGAAAGCGCCATAAATCTCCCACTTAAGGCATAAGTCATTGATTCCCAAACCAGGGTGCCTCCAGCTGTAGCAAAACTTCAACTCCCGGCATGCCGGACAGCCAACGGCTGTCCGGCATGCTGGGCGTTGAAGTTTTGCAACAGCTGGAGGCACCCTAATTTGGGAAATACTGGCGTTAAGTCCTAAATTGTGAGCTGGCGTATCCTGTACTCCGGTGGAAATTTTTTTTTTTATTTTTTATCAACTGGTGCCAGAAAGTTAAAAAGATTTGTAAATGACTTCTATTAAAAAATCTTTACCCTTCCAGTACCTTTTAGCAGCTGTATGTTACAGAGGAAATTATTTTCTTTTTGAATTTCTTTTTTGTCTTGTCCACAGTGCTCTCTGCTGACACCTCTGTCCATGTCAGGAAGTGTCCAGAGCAGCATAGGTTTGCTATGAGGATTTTCTCCTGCTCTGGACAGTTCCTGACACGAGCAAAGGTGTCAGCAGAGAGCACTGTGGGCAAGACAAAATAAAGAAATTAAAAAAGAAAATAATTTCCTCTGTAGCATACAGCTGCTAATAAGTCCTGGAAGGGTAAAGATTTTTTAATAGAAGTAATTTACAAATCTGTTTAACTTTCTAGCACCAGTTGATTTAAACAAAATTTCCACCGGAGTACCCCTTTAAGGGTAGGGTCACACGTAGCACATCTGCTGCGTATTTGACGCTACGGATGCGCTACTGTCCATCCCTAGAATTTGCCTCCTGGTGTTTTACCCGTGTGTTCAGCGTGCAGCAGCAATCCGCTGCTCCAAACAAACACAGAGAGAGCTGTGAGTCGCGTGTGCGCGCGCATGCGCAGTGTACTCCAAACATCGCGACCAAGCTCAGGGAGCAGCCGCAATGTCTGCAGAGCTGCGCATCGTGCGCGAATCACAGCTCCATCTGTGTCTGCTCATAGTGGCGGATTGCTGCTGCCAGCAGGACACAGGGGGAAAACAGCTGGAGGCACACTCTAAGGACTGTCAGTAGCACATCCGCAACGTCAAATACGCAGTGGATGCGCTATGTGTTACCCTACTCTAAAGCAGGGGTCCTCAAACTACGGCCCGCGGGCCACATGCGGTCCGCGGAGTGCATTTACCCGGCCCGCCAGGCGTTTTTGACTCAGGACATCCCTGTGTTCCAAAAGATGCTTTGGGAACACAAGGATGCCTCTGTTAAGTCCCTGCGGCCCGCGTTTACTGTAAAAACGCGGGGACCGCCGGGAACAGGCGCACGCAGCGACGTCACTGACGTCCCATGCGTGCGCCCATGGCAACGGAGCGGAGAAGCAGAGAAGAAGCAAGGACGCATGCTGGAGGTAAGTGTTTACCAGCGGCGCGTCCCTTCGTTGTTCTGACCACTGATCCTCCGGTCCTGCTATGGCCGGAGCGGTGGTCGGAACACTGAAATGGGGCAGTACACAGGCATACAGCCTCCAGCCATGGCTGGAGGCTGTATGCCTGTCGGGGAACATACTGCCAACGTAATTTGGTGAGCTATACTGCCAACGTAATTTGGGGGACTATATTGCACCTAATGTGGGGGAACATACTGCCAGCCTAATGTGGGGGACTATATTGCACCTAATGTGGGGGAACATACTGCCAGCCTAATGTGGGGGACTATATTGCACCTAATGTGGGGGAAATATACTGCCAGCCTAATGTGGGGGCTATATTGCACCTAATGTGGGGGAACTATACTGCCAGCCTAATGTGAGGGGCTATATTGCACCTAATGTGGGGGAACATACTGCCAGCCTAATGTGGGGGACTATATTGCACCTAATGTGGGGGAACATACTGCCAGCCTAATGTGGGGGACTATATTGCACCTAATGTGGGGGAACATACTGCCAGCCTAATGTGGGGGACTATATTGCACCTAATGTGGGGGAACATACTGCCAGCCTAATGTGGGGGACTATATTGCACCTAATGTGGGGGGAACTATACTGCACCTAATGTGGGGGGAACATCCTGCCAGCCTAATGTGGGGGACTATATTGCACCTAATGTGGGGGAACATACTGCCAGCCTAATGTGGGGGACTATATTGCACCTAATGTGGGGGAACTATACTGCCAGCCTAATGTGGGGGACTATATTGCACCTAATGTGGGGGAACATACTGCACCTAATGTGGGGGGACTATACTGCACCTAATGTGGGGGGACTATACTGCACCTAATGTGGGGGGAACTATACTGCACCTAATGTGGGGGAACTATACTGCACCTAATGTGGGGGAACTATACTGCACCTAATGTGGGGGGAACTATACTGCACCTAATGTGGGGAAACATTCTGCCAGCCTAATGTGGGGGGACTATATTGTACCTAATGGGGGGGACTATACTGCACCTAATGTGGGGGGAACTATACTGCCAACCTAATGTGAGGGAACTATACTGCTAGCCTAATGTGGGGTAACTATACTGCACGTATTGTGGGGGAACTATGCTGCCAGCCTAATGTGGGGGGAACTATACTGCACCTAATGTGGGGGAACTATACTGCCAGCCTAATGTGGGGGGAACTATACTGCACCTAATGTGGGGGAACTATACTGTACCTAATGTGGGGAACTATACTGCACCTAATGTGGGGGAACTATACTGCACCTAATGTGGGGGAACTATACTGCACCTAATGTGGGGGGAACTATACTGCACCTAATGTGGGGGGAACTACCCAGTTCCCATTGAAATACTGGTAAGTTTGTTGATTTAACTTTACTTGTTCTTTATTTTAAATATTGTATTTATTCTTGTTTTGTTTCTTCACTTCAAAATAAGATATATGCAGTGTGCATAGGAATCTGTTCATAGTTTTTTTTTTAGTTTTTTTTTTTTAACTCCGGCCCTCTAACGGTCTGAGGGACCGTGAACTGGCCCCCTGTTTAAAAAGTTTGAGGACCCCTGCTCTAAAGGGTAGTTATCCAAAAACAGAGCTAATTTCTTCCAATAACAGCACAACACCTATCTTCAGGTCTAGTGCGGAATTACAACTTGGCTCCATTCACATCAATAGAACTGAGCTGCAATACCACAAACAAACCGAGGACAGGGGCAGTGCTGTCTTTTTAATTTCAGAGCATCCTGGCTGTGATGATTGCACCGATACGATTGCATTTCACGTGCAAGCGTATCCCTATAGCATTGCCCTAAAGGAATACTCCAGTGGGAAAGCTTTTTTTTTTTTATTAACTGGTGCCAAAAAGTTAAAAAGATTTGTAGATGACTTCTATTTCTTGCTCTTCGGCCCATTCAATACGTAATCTTCTATTGTATTTCTCCTTTGCCATACCCTGCAGGAAAGCTGTGAGGGGTTCTGCAATTTGGCGAAGTGTGGAATGAAGCGGCGGTAATATCCGGCAAATCCCAGGAAGCTCCAGACATCTTTCACCGTGCCAGTTCTTGACAGCTTCAACCTTTTCAGGGTTGGGCTGGACTCTCTCTGCGCTGACAACATGACCCAAGTAATGGACTTGAGGATTAAGCAAGTGACGCTTGTATGGTTTGATCTTCAGCCCATGCTTGATCAAGACTTTAAAGACGTCTGACAGATGAGATGTTCCTGATAAGACTTGGAATACACAATGACATCGTCCAGCTATAACAAGACACTTTGGAAATTCCAATGAGCCAGGCTCCTTTCCATCAAACGCTGGAACGTAGCAGGGGCATTACATAGCCAAAACGGCATACTTTTAAACTCAAACAACCCCATGGGTGTCACGAAGGCGGTCTTCTCCCGATCTTCCACGGCCATGGGCGCTTACAAATATCCACTGGTTAAGTCCAGGGTGGAGGAGTAAGCGGCCGACCGGAGTGAATCCTTGATCCTTGGCAAAGGGAAGCATTTTTATGTGTGACATTGTTCAGCTTCCTGTAGTCGACACAGAAGCGGATGGTTCCATCTTTCTTCTTGACCAGGACAAGTGGCGCTGCCCAGGGACTTTCTTGTATTACATCCGCCTCTTTCATGTCGGTCAGCATCTTCTTGACAGTCTGGTACATGCCTGGCGCGACCGGGCGGTGTCTTTCCTTGATAGGCGGGCTGTCGCCTTTGAGGATTCGGTGCTGGATCATTGAAGTCTGCCCGAAGTCTGTGGGGTTTTTGCTGAAAGCCTCATGGTACCTTTTGGTGACATTGATGACTCCATTGACTTGGTCCCTTGGGGTAGTGTCGTCTCCCACCTGGAGTTGCGCCCACCAGGGCACTGAAGGGCTCACTCTGGATCCTTCGGCCACTTGAGCTGCACGCTGTCGGGCCACTAGACGTTCTGTCACAATGTCCTTTGACTGTAGGAGGTACAATTGAGCTACTGGAATATATGTGGGTAAGACAGTAGCAGAATCAGACAGGTTCACTTACCTACCGCATCGGGACTCTCCCGTTGATGACAGTGACAAGGCTTCTTGCAGCTTGGACAAGAGGATGATCTTCTAATTGCATAGGTTCCAGCAGGGCCCTATTCTTGACTGCAGGACGTGCAAGACACCAGATGATGGTCTCCGTATTGGGTTGTAAAGTCGCCGACCTGATGTCTTGAACTCGTACTTCACCTTGCTTGTTGGCAAACTTCTGCTGCGCTTGTAGAACTTTCAAGTGGTGCTGCGCAGCCCGCTGGCCTTAAGGGGACATATGGGGAAGAGAGGCATGCAAGGCATCTAACACTTCAGTGAAACAATTCTTCATAATGTACATCTCCAATATAAACTCAGCAGACCCCTTATCTGTCACATTAGTTACAATCACTCCCTGCCTGCTAAGTACATGTGTTACGCCGAGCGCTCCGGGTCCCCGTTCTTCCCCGGAGCGCTCGCCTCATTCTCGTTGCTGCAGCGCCCCGGTCAGATCCACTGACCGGGTGCGCTGCGGTACCGCCTCCAGCCGGGATGCGATTCGCGATGCGGGTGGCGCCCGCTCGCGATGCGCACCCCGGTCCCCGTACCTGACTCGCTCTCCGTCGGTCCTGTCCCGGCGCGCGCGGCTCCGCTCCCTAGGGCGCGCGCGCGCCGGGTCTCTGCGATTTAAAGGGCCAGTGCACCAATGTTGGTGCCTGGCCCAATCTTCCCAATTACCAATTAGTGTGATCACCTGTGCACTTCCCTATATTACCTCACTTCCCCTGCACTCCCTTGCCGGATCTTGTTGCATTAGTGCCTAGTGAAAGCGTTCCCTTGTCTGTTCCTAGCCCGTGTTCCTGACCTCCTGCCGTTGCCCCTGACTACGATCCTTGCCGCCTGCCCTCGACCTTCTGCTACGTCCGACCTTGCTTCTGCCTACTCCCTTGTACCTCGCCTATCTTCAGCAGTCAGAGAGGTGAGCCGTTGCTAGTGGATACGACCTGGTCACTACCGCCGCAGCAAGACCATCCCGCTTTGCGGCGGGCTCTGGTGAAAACCTGTAGTGGCTTAGAACCGGTCCACTAGCGCGGTCCTCGCCAATCCCTCTCTGGCACAGAGGATCCACCTCCTGCCAGCCGGCATCGTGACAGTAGATCCGGCGATGGATCCCGCTGAAGATCCTACACTGGTCGCCCAGCTAGCCCTAAAGATCGCCCAACGAGATCAACAGCTGGCATACTTGACCTCCGAGGCACTGCGTCTTCAGTCACAGATACAGCAGCTGCAGCCGCAGATACAGCAACTTCAATCACAGCTACAGCTGCAACTACCATCTCCTCCGCCGGCTCCTGCAACTCCTCCGCAGCAACCGGCCGTTCCTAACCCCTGCTTGTCCCTGCCGGACAAATTTGGCGTAAAGATCGCCCAACGAGATCAACAGCTGGCATACTTGATCTCCGAGACACAGCGTCATCAGTCACAGATACAGCAGCTGCTGCCGCAGATACAGCAACTTCAGTCACAGCTACAGCTGCAACAACTATCTCCTCCGCCGGCTCCTGCAACTCCTCCGCAGCAACCGGCCGTTCTTAACCCCTGCTTGTCCCTGCCGGACAAATTTGATGGGGACCGCAATGATTCTGCCACAGCCACAGTCCAGTCCTTCTTCGCTGAGGTCCGTGGTGTCTTCGAGGAGCCTGCCCGAGCTTCTTCTGCCGAGATTGCCCTGCTGAACCTGGCCCAGGGTGTTTCTTCCGTTGGCGAGTACGCCATTCAGTTCCGTGCTCTTGCTTACGAGTTGTCCTGGAATAGTGAGGTTCTCTGCGCGACCTTTAAAAAAGGCCTATCCAGCAACATTAAAGATGTTCTGGCCGCACGAGAGACTCCTGCTGACCTACATGAACTCATTCATCTTGCCACTCGCATTGACATGCGTTCTTCCGGATGGCGTCTGGAGCTCCGCCTGGATATGGACTTTGTTCGCACGAAGCGTTTTTTCTCCCCGGCTCCTCTCTCCTCTGGTCCTCTGCAATCCGTTCCTGTGCTTCCCGCCGCGGAGGCTATGCAAGTTGACCGGTCTCGCTTGACACCTCAAGAGAGGACACGACGCCGCATGGAGAATCTTTGCCTGTACTATGCCGGTACCGAACACTTCCTGAAGGATTGTCCTACCCGCCCTCCCCGCCTGGAAAGACGTACGCTGACTCCGCACAAAGGTGACACAGTTCTTGATGTCAACTCTGCTTCTCCACGCCTTACTGTGCCTGTGCGGATATCTGCCTCTACCTTCTCCTTCTCTACCATGGTCTTCTTGGATTCCGGATCTGCAGGAAAAATTTTTTTGGCCTCTCTTATCAACAGGTTCTACGTCCCTGTGACCAGTCTCGCCAGACCCCTCTACATCTATTGTTTTAACTATAAAAGATTGGACTGTCTCGTGCGTTTCCGCACAGAACCCCTCCTAATGTGCATCGGACCTCATCTCGGAAAAATTAAGTTTTTTTTCCTCAGGTTCTTTGGCCCCAAGAAGAGGGGGAGACCCAAGGGGGGGAGTACTGTTACGCCGAGCGCTCCGGGTCCCCGTTCTTCCCCGGAGCGCTCGCCTCATTCTCGTTGCTGCAGCGCCCCGGTCAGATCCACTGACCGGGTGCGCTGCGGTACCGCCTCCAGCCGGGATGCGATTCGCGATGCGGGTGGCGCCCGCTCGCGATGCGCACCCCGGTCCCCGTACCTGACTCGCTCTCCGTCGGTCCTGTCCCGGCGCGCGCGGCTCCGCTCCCTAGGGCGCGCGCGCGCCGGGTCTCTGCGATTTAAAGGGCCAGTGCACCAATGTTGGTGCCTGGCCCAATCTTCCCAATTACCAATTAGTGTGATCACCTGTGCACTTCCCTATATTACCTCACTTCCCCTGCACTCCCTTGCCGGATCTTGTTGCATTAGTGCCTAGTGAAAGCGTTCCCTTGTCTGTTCCTAGCCCGTGTTCCTGACCTCCTGCCGTTGCCCCTGACTACGATCCTTGCCGCCTGCCCTCGACCTTCTGCTACGTCCGACCTTGCTTCTGCCTACTCCCTTGTACCTCGCCTATCTTCAGCAGTCAGAGAGGTGAGCCGTTGCTAGTGGATACGACCTGGTCACTACCGCCGCAGCAAGACCATCCCGCTTTGCGGCGGGCTCTGGTGAAAACCTGTAGTGGCTTAGAACCGGTCCACTAGCGCGGTCCTCGCCAATCCCTCTCTGGCACAGAGGATCCACCTCCTGCCAGCCGGCATCGTGACAACATGCTCTCCCAATTGAATAGTTGGCTACCAGTATCCATGTCTGGGGACTGGTTGCCCATTAAAGCAACTACTCTGAAGTTAATATCATCAGGCTCACACAATAAACTAGCATCCCAATGCTGATAAAAAACACTTTTAGGTATGGTAGACACTTGTGACCCTGTATTTATAAATGTTACACCTTCTACAACAACTGTTACATAGGGGCAGGAGGCGACATAAAGTGAGAGTCCTAACTTGGGTCGTTCGGGGGTTGGACCTGGTGACTGTTTTCCTGAGGGCCGGTCCTCGACCTCATAGCCGTATAAATCCCAGCACTGCATTTTCCAATGGCCGGGCTTGTTACAATAGGTGCAGAAAGGTCTCTGAGTCCCTGAATATCTATTGGGTGGATGATTACGGTAATTGGGATTGCGGGGAGCAGGGGCGGGTTTCCTAGGTAAGGGTGTTTCACAGTCAGGTGGAGCAGGCCGGGTGGCAAGCTCCTTAACAGCCTAGGTCAATTGCTCAATGTCCTGCTTAACGCTCTGTAGATCTAAGGCTGTGGTAACTGGCAAAGTAGGTTGTACTGGGGCGGGGACAGGGGACAGTGATGTATTGGTTTGGCTACCGCCCCTAGTGGCTCTTCAACAGGTGTGAGGGGAGTACAAGTTTCCTCTAACTCAGTCCCAGACTCGATCACTTGAATAGCCAGTCTTTTAAAAGAAGGAAATTACATGTTGGGGTTTTGGACTGCTGACATTCTCAATTGGGCCTTGTCCCACTTTTTATTGGCTCCATCAATGAGTCTGTCCATTAACACTTTGTTACCCTGCTCGGAAGTCATACCATCTGACTTTTGAAGAGTCTATAGGGCATTCTGTGGGGCTACGGCATATGCTTTCAAAGCCTCACCTGGCTTTTGTCACCTTTCATACAGCCGGAGACATACATCAGATGGAGAATGTTACTTAAATACCTGGTGCAGTCCTTCAAATATCTGTTCTACCGTCGCCTTCTCAGATGCTGGCAAAGTGTGGACTTCCTCTAGTGCCAGTCCCTGGAGTTGTCCTGTTAGCAATTGCACCTGTTGGTTAGAATGGAAAGAGTAAAAGACAAACAAACTCTGGATCCTCTCTTTGAAGTCCCTCAGGGTAAAGGGATCTCCATTGTAGGAAGGAAGGACAGGGTTCCCCATGAATTCCGGTGCAGACGCTGGAACAACAGGACTGTTGATGATGACTGCAGGCAAGGGGGGCAGGACCCTGGCTACTGGAGTAGGTGATAACCTTGCTGTTGGAGATGAGGGGGCACTGGTGCCCGGTTGATCTGTGGTGCTGGGTTCTGACATTCTGTTCATGGAGCTGTCGCTTTAAGAGAAATAAGGTGTGTTCTCATTAAGATACTTTCTGAGGCGCTGCAGCGGCTTTGACTTGGCTGATGGGGGTACTGTAATGGATACTACCCCTCTATTTTGTAGGCACCCTGTGATGAACAGTCTTGCAACTAGGCTTGCAGGCAGTAACGTGACAGTAATTATAAAGGAATAGAAGAGCGCTCCATAGCGTAAAACCGACAATGATTAGACCAACAATGAATTTAGGTCTGCAGCCTCCCCAATCATGTGAATAGTGGCAGGTGAAGACTTCCAAGGAGTAGTGGGTTTCAGCGGCGCTGACCAGGGATGGACACGTCAGGTGAGTAGAAAAGGTTGATTAAAACAAAAATGGAACGCGTTTCACCACCTGATGCAACGCGTTTCATGCCTGATGAAACGCATTGCATTTTTGTTTTGATAAACCATTTCTACTCACCTGACGTGTCCATCCCTGGTCAGCGCCGCTGAAACCCACTACTCCTTGGAAGTCTTCATGTGACAGTAATGACAGATTCGGGCACCGGAGACTTCATACTGATGATCGGTGGTTGCAGAGCCTGTGATGCAGCGTGGCTTTACGGGTGACTGCCGAAGATGGGCGCAGCAGCGGGAACCTCCAAGATGGCTGCGTCCAGGGAACTTCCTGTCTAGGTTTGGTCAGCAAAATCTTCCCCTGTGAAACACAGGGCGGCTCTTTTGTTCCTCCTTGCTTGATTGAAGAGGCGTCACCGCTGGGGACTGACGTGGACAGAGCTCTGACCACTCGCGCAGGAAACACTGGACCAGATTAACTCTTTCAGGTACAGACTCTATACAGTTCACAAAGGCAGATAACAGTCTTTTCTTCACCTCCCCCTATATTTCACGAGCGCCTTGGATTAAACACTTTTCATTGACAAAGTCCCGTACACAGGCGCAATTTTTGTCGCACACTCGTGCTTTTTACTTTGCAATACCAGACACAGTTCAGACTGTGGGGGTACTTTAGGCATAAGGCGCAGGCCCATATCCTGTTCCTAGGACGCCAGAAGTTGTGGTAGAGGGTGTGATGCAAGGCAGATGGAATTATCCTAGGGGTAGATGGCATTAACCCCTTGTGTTTGTGACACCAGGGCGTGGTTTATCCTCAATACCACCCGAAGGTATACCACTGGATCCTGGGCTAGGCACAGGGGTAATAATGACTCCGACGCCAAGTTATGGACAACGGTAGCTTTACTGAGTGACAGATGGAACAGTCTATACAGCTTAGCCAGGCCCACGGAGGTGACCAGTGACTTCAGAGACCTCAGGGCTTGCTGGGACTTGTAGAGGACTGGGACAATATTGATGCAGGCCATGCTGACTGAAGACAGATGACTTTGACTTGACTGACTTGAATGGGACTGACTATACCCCAATTGTAGCTTACTTGAAGACTTGTGGCTGCTGGAATTACTTGAGGCCTTCTATAGACTCCAGACACACTCTTGGACTTGACCTTTCTGCAACTCAGCATAAGCAGGAAGAGAGAGAGCAGAGGCTCCACCCAGGGCTTATATGCGGGAGACTCTGAGTGGTCCCATAGGTCACCCTAAGGTCATATGGTCACTGATACCTCACTGGGTTACACTCACATGACAACTGGTAATCACATGTTAACAATTTTTAAAGCTATAACACGTTTATAAACATTATACAATATAATACAGGCAATAGATATATATACAAGGGGACAGGTGTAGAGGGGGCCCAGGGGTCACTGTAGGGAGGCTTCCGGACAAGGCAGCAGGCATACAGGGGTACAACTCCCGTAATGGGCCACCACAAACTCCCCCTCTCAATCACAGCCGTCCTCGGCGCCCAGTCCTGGAGGGCAGATGACTGAAAATGGCCACTGGGGCGAAGTGACAACAGTTCCTGGGGCATTGTTTTTGAATGCCCTTCACAGGTCTGAATAGGTAATAACAAATAACTGCCACCACATGAACATACAAGAGAAATCTTGGAGTCTGGTGTTTGAGGTGAGGACGAGAGGAGAGCACAGGCGGAGGTCATGAGAGGATTGGAGATTACGTAAGGGGCGGTATTGGGAGATCAGGTCAGAGATGTATGGAGGGGACAGATTGTGGACATTTTTGTATGTCATGGTGAACAATTTAGCCTGAATTTGTTGATAAATTGGTAGCCAGTGATATATCTCCTTCAATAGTCTAATGCTTCTAATGTGGGTCACAGGGACCTTGCTTACACCCTTCTGACTACCCTTATACTACTATGAAACTTTAAAATAACAGTGCCACTCATCTAGATGCCAATCCACCCTCTCCAGGTTTTCACCAACTTATTGGCTTTCATGAGTCCAAGAAATAGGGGTAAGAGTGGCATGGATAAAATTTGTAACAAAAGAAGATGATTCACAGCGTCTGTCGTATGGTTAAGCAGTAAGGACTGACTCGCTGTATTTGTCTTTTTCATTGCCTCCAGTCGTGTATTTTGTTAGTCCCCTCTTGGGTAATTTGACGTGTTCCAATGAATGGCGGTCATTTACATAGCCAGGGTGACAAGAAGCTCTTTGTCCCTCATATGGGTTTGTAAACAGGTTCATTTGCTCAGGAAATGGTATGCATCCTCCTGGTGAGCTGGGCCTGTGTGCACGAACTTATCATGCGGCTCCTGCCTGGGTCCCTGCTGTCTTTTCAGCATCCCGGCGAGTGAAAGGGGGGGGCCAAAGATGTGGATTCCATGTTTATATGGCTGACAGTAATGAGTCTGCCAGGGGAGGGACACACTTTCCCTGGTCCTGACTGGTGACATATCCCTCATGACTCAAGACTATCATTTTTTATTTATTTATTTATTTATGTTTCAAAAATTTAGAAATCCCCTCTAGATAGGGTTGCCACCTTTCTTGCAGAAAAATATACCGGCCATGCTAATTTGCATAATTAATTATGTTGGACTATATAGAGGTATATAGTATAGGTCAGTGTTTCCCAACCGGGGGGGGGGGGGGGGGGGGCTCCAGCTGTTGCAAAACTACAACTCCCAGCATCTTGGACTATATAGTACTATATAGTATAGGTCAGTTTTTCCCAACCAGGGGTGGCTCCAGCTGTTGCAAAACTACAACTCCCGGCATGTTGGATTATATAGTAGTATATAGTATAGATCAGTGTTTCCCAACTAGGGGTGGCTCCAGCTGTTGCAAAACTACAACTCCCAGCATGTTTGATTATATATAGTAGTATATAGTATAGATCAATGTTTCCCAACCAGGGGTGGCTCCAGCTGTTGCAAAACTACAACTCCCAGCATGTTGGACTATATAGTAGTATATAGTATAGGTCAACGTTTCCCAACCAGGGGTGGCTCCAGCTGTTGCAAAACTACAACTCCCAGCATGTTGGACTATATAGTAGTATATAGTATAGGTCAGTGTTTCCCAACCAGGGGTGGCTCCAGCTGTTGCAAAACTACAACTCCCAGCATGCCTGGACAGGCGTTGGCTGTCTGGGCATGCTGGGAGTTGTAGTTTTGCAACAGCTGGAGGCGCTTTGGTTGGGAAACACTGGTATAGTATATGGTGCAACATTCCGTGAGTTGGAGGATTGGTTGGATAAATACCAGCCATTGCATGGCTGGTATTTTCTATATAAAAATACTGGCAGGGTGGCCAAAATACCGGCTGTGCCTACCTCTAGGCCGGGTTGTAATCTAACTCCATGTTAGTGTCCGTGTTATGGTTGCAACTCAGAACACTGGGATATTGTAATGGGTTCTGCTTAAGGGTGCGTTCACACTGCGGAATCTCCGCTCCCTGAATTCCGCGAGTGTAGATTCCGCCTGGCGACCGCCGCTAGGTACTTCGGCGCTAAGGACGTGGGGCACTGAGCTGTCACCGTTGAAATGTATGCAGTGCTCGCGGAATCCGCGCAAAGAATGAACTTGTTCTTTCTTTGCGCGGAACAATTTCAGCAAAGGAATTTGAGCATAATTTATTTACCCCCGGCTTTGAAGAAACCCTTTTTTGGGTCCCCAGACAATGGGGAAGATTTATGAAAACCTGTCCAGAGGGAAAGTTGCTGAGTTGCCCATAGCAACAAATCAGATCGCTTCTTTCATTTTTGAAAAGGTCACTGAAAAATGAAAGAAGCAATCCGATTGGTTGCTATGGGCAACTCAGAAACTTTTCCTTTGGACAGGTTTTCATAAATCTCCCCCTTTAAGGCTGGGTTCACACCACGTTTTTGCAGTACAGTTCCCGTATACATTTTCAATTTGAAAACCGTATGGAACCGTATTGAAAACCATATGCATTGACTCTCCATTGAAAACCGTATGCCAAACGATGCATCAGGTTGTGTCCGTTTTGCATCTAGTACGGTTTTGTCAGTTTTTTTCCCGTACCCAAAACTGTAGTCTACCACGGTTTTTGGTCCAGGTGAAAAACCGTATTGAAACATATGTTTTTTTTTTAAATATGGGACTCAATTGGAACCGTACAGAACCGTTGGGTGTACGGTTCCATATGGTTTTCACCATACGGTTTTTGACTTTGTACAGTTTTTTTCTTGGAATTTCAATCAAACAAGTAAAACTTTATACATAATGGAGTGAAAAGTTAAAAACGTATATGTTGTTTTTTCTTAAAAAATTTATGCAATTAGACATCATTTTTCAAACCGTATAGGGATTAAAATTTTTACACACGTTTTGATACAGTTTAGTCAGGTTTTGAGAAATCCGTTTTTTTAATCAAAAACCTGATACGGGAAATGTATTTCAAAAGCGTGGTGTGAACCCAGCCTAAGCTGATCAAAGGGCAACTTGCTGTTTAGACCCCCAGTAGTCAGCCATTGGGAGAGATGAGTGACAACAAGTATGGTCAACATACACTAGGGAACGACCAATATCGATTTTTTAGGGCCGACACCGATACCGATAATCTGTCACCTTTCAGGCCGATAGCCGATAACTTATACCGATATTCCGGTATAAGTTATTGGCTATTTCAACAACCCCCCCGGCGGGGCAGAAGCCGTTGCAGATCAATGATTTAAAGCGGGGGCTTTAAATCAATGAACTGCAGCTGCTTTTGCCGGGCCAGAGATCGCCGCCGCCACCCGCTTCTCTCCCCCTGCCTATCCTGGGGTCCTGAGTCTAACCACCACAGTTGCCCCATCGCCTCCCCTCCCCCATCCTCTGCCCACATACCGCCGCGGACCCCCCCCCATCCTCTGCCCACATACCGCCGCCGCCCCATTGCCTCCCCCCATCCCCGGTGTTATAATTACCTGTTCCCGGGGTCCGTGATACTTCTGGCTCTGTCTGCGTCCTGTGTTGTCACTGTGCGCACTGACGTTGACGTCGCGTTGGGGACGTCACTCGTCATTACGCAGCGCACAGCAACAGCACAGGAGCCAGAAGTATCACGCATCCCGGGAACAGGTAATTATTACACCGGGGATGGGGGGAGGCGATGGGGCGGCGGCGGTATGTGGGTAGAGGATGGGGGGGGAGGCGATGGGGCAGCGGCGGCGGCGGTATGTGGCCAGAGGATGGGGGAGGCAATGGGGCAGCGGCAGCGGTATGTGGGCAGAGGATGGGGGGAGGAAATGGGTCAGCGGCTGTGGTATGTGGCCAGAGGATGGGGAGGCAATGGGGCAGCGGCGGCGGTATGTGGGCAGAGGATGGGGGGAGGCAATGGGGCAGCAGCTGCAGTATGTGGCCAGAGGATGGGGAGGCAATGGGGCAGCGGCGGCAACGGTCGTCTCTGGCCAGGGGGCGGGGCATTATCGGCATATCGGCAAGGTAATTGCCAATACCGAGAATGTCCAAAATCGTGATTATTGCCAAACCGATAATCGGACGATCCCTAACATACACCTCCAATCCAATAGTGGTCACTCAGCATACACGCAGAGCTGTCACTAGCTCCTAGGCCCCTGTCACGTACCGGCAGGATAGGTAGTGGATCCTCTGCACCAGAGACGCGATGGCACAGGTTGTACTGGAGGACCGGTTCTAAGCAGTTTCTGGTCTTCACCAGAGCCCGCCGCAAGGCAGGATGGACTTGCTGCAGCGGTAACTACCAGGTCGTATCCCCCAGTAACAACTCGACCTCTCTGGCAGCTGATATAGCGTGGTACACAGGGAGCGGGCAAGAGCGCAGTCGGACGTAGCAGAGGTCAGGGCAGGCAGCAAGGGTTCTCAGGCGAGTATACGGTAGCAATGGGTTCGGCAACTGGCAAGGCAATATCACAGTAGGGAATGCTTTCTCAAAGGCACAAAGATCCGGCAAGGGCAGGAAGGGGCAGGTGCCTTATATTGGGAAGGGCCAGTGGGAGGTGAGGAACCAGCGCACCAATTACCGGTGTGCTGGCCCTTTAAATTTACTGAAGCTTGCGCGCGCGCCCTAGAGAGCGGGGAGCAGGTAAGTCGAACAGGGACGCGGCGCATGAGCGGGGACCAGCCGCCACGCTAGCCGCGTCCCTGCCACTGTGAGACCCGCGCTCCCGGTCAGTACGTCTGACCGGGAGACGCCGAGGCCCCGGAGCAGAGGACAGAGGCAGCGGGCGCTCCAGTCCGGAGGTGAAGACCGGAGCGCTCGCTGTGACAGTACCCCCCTTAGGTCTCCCTCTCTTTTTGGCACCAAGGAAGTTGAAGATGAGACTGTGGTCCAAAATGTTATTTTCAGGCTCCCAAGACCTTTCCTCAGGACCGCAGCCCTCCCAGTCGACCCAAAAAAATCTTTTCCCCCGAACAAGCTTGGTGGCTAGGATTTCTTTAACAGTAAAAATATCAGAGGTAACAGTGACAGGGGTGGGAGAAAGAAGTTTAGGAGAGAAGCGATTAAAGATAGCAGGCTTGAGAAGGGAGACATGAAAAGAGTTATGAATTCTGAGGGAGGGAGGAAGATGGAGCTGGTAGGACACCGGATTAATGCTGCTCTTGACTCTGAAGGGACCCAAGTAACGAGGGCCCAGCTTGTAACTTTGTACCTTAAATCTGATGTACTTGGAGGAGAGCCACACCTTGTCACCGGGACTGAATTCTGGAGGAGCTCTACGACTTTTGTCGGCGTGGAGCTTCATACTGGTTGAGGCCTTGAGGAGGGCTGAGTGGGTCTCTCGCCAAATAGAAGTGAAGTCCAGAAGAAGGTCCTCTACAGCTGGTACAGAGTAGGGGGCGGAGGTCCTAGGCAGAGGAGGCAGAGGATGACGGCCATAGACCACAAAAAATGGAGACTTATTGGTGGCGGAAGATTGTTTGAAATTATAAGAGAACTCTGCCCAAGGGAGTAAATCCGACCAATCATCTTGGCGAGAGGACACAAAATGGCGTAGATAATCTCCCAGAGTCTGGTTCACCCTTTCTACTTGGCCGTTGGACTGAGGGTGATACGAGGAAGAAAAATCCAGCTTGACTCCCGAGTTGACCACAGAGAGCCCTCCAAAACTTGGAAACTAACTGCACCCCCCGGTCTGAGACGATGTGTTTGGGAAGACCGTGGAGGTGGAAGATGTGAAGAAAAAACTGTTTGGCCAACTGAGGCGCAGACGGGAGACCAGGCAGGGACACAAAATGAGAAATCTTTGAAAAACGGTCAACCACTACCCAAATGACTGTCATACCATGGGAGGAGGGAAGATCAGTGATAAAGTCCATGGCGATGTGTGACCAAGGGGTCTTCGGAACAGGGAGGGGCAGAAGAAGGCCTGCAGGTTTCTGGCAAGGAGTCTTGTCCGGGCGCAGATTGCACAGGACTGGACAGATTCAGTGACGTCTCTGTCTAGTGAGGGCCACCAATATCTTTGAGAAATTAACTGCAGAGACTTCTTAACCCCAGGATGACCGGCAAGGAAGGAAGAGTGGCCCCACTTGAGAACTTGCAACCGCTGGCGAGGAGGAACATAGGTCTTACCCGGAGGAAGTAGCCGTAAGTCAACAGGTGCTACCAAGATGAGACACTCAGGTGGAACAATGTGTTGAGGAGTGGGTACGTCGCCCACCACATCCGAAGAGCGTGATAGGGCATCTGCCCTGATGTTCTTGGCAGCGGGACGGAAGTGAATCTGGAAGTTGAAGCGGGCGAAGAAGATGGACCAACGGGCTTGGCGGGGATTTAGTCTCTGAGCAGACTGGAGGTAGGCTATGTTCTTATAGTCCGAGAAAATGGTCACAGGGTGAGGAGCACCCTCGAGAAGATGTCTCCACTCCTCCAAGGCCAATTTAATTGCCAACAGTTCTCTGTCCCCAATAGCGTAATTCTTCTCGGCGGAAGAAAAGGTTTTAGAGAAGAAGCCACAAGTTATGGTCTTGCCCCTGGAAGACTTTAGAGTTAATACAGCTCCAGCTCCCACCGAGGATGCATCCACTTCAAGATAGAATGGCTTGGAAGAATCTGGCCGGGAGAGAACAGGTGCAGCTGCAAAGGCAGCTTTCAGGGACAGAAAGGCCTCTTCAGCGTGAGGAGGCCAGGTCTTGGGATTGGCACCCTTTCTAGTCAAAGCCACAAGAGGAGATACCAGGGTGGAATAATGAGGAATAAACTGTCTGTAGTAATTGGCAAAACCCAGGAATCTCTGTATGGCTCGGAGACCAGAGGGGCGTGGCCAGTCCAGAACTGCAGATAGCTTGGCAGGATCCATTTGCAGACCTTGGGCAGAGATGATATACCCCAGGAATGGCAAGGAGGTACGCTCAAACAGACATTTCTCAATTTTGGCGTAGAGCCGGTTACTTCTGAGTCGAGTGAGAACTTGTTGGACATGGACTCGATGTTGATCCAGATTGGATGAAAAAATAAGGATATCATCCAGATATACTACAACGCAAGTGTAGAGAAGGTCCCGGAAGATGTCGTTCACGAACTCCTGGAAGACTGCGGGTGCATTACAAAGTCCAAAGGGCATCACTAAGTACTCAAAGTGACCGTCCCGGGTGCTAAATGCGGTCTTCCACTCGACTCCTTTACGAATGCGGATCAAATTGTAGGCCCCGCGGAGATCCAACTTGGTGAAAATCTTGGCTCCTCTGAGACGGTCAAACAGCTCAGAGATTAGAGGCAGAGGGTAACGGTTTTTAATGGTAATTTTATTGAGTCCTCTATAATCGATGCAAATTCTCTCTGTAAATTCTCACGTACATAGTCCGACATGGCCTGAGTCTCTAGAGGGGAGAGAGGATAAATTCTGCCCCGAGGAGGAGTAGAGCAGGGGAACATCAGCGGGATCCATGGCCGGATCTTGCTGTCACGTCCCGGCAGAATAGGTAGTGGATCCTCTGGACCAGAGAGGCGATGGCACGGGTTGTACTGGAGGACCGGTTCTAAGCAATTACTGGTCTTCACCAGAGCCCGCCGCAAGACGGGATGGACTTGCTGCGGCGGTAACTACCAGGTCGTATCCCCCAGTAACAACTCGACCTCTCTGGCAGCTGATATAGCGTGGTACACAGGGAGCGGGCAAGAGCGTAGTCGAACGTGGCAGAGGTCAGGGCAGGCAGCAAGGGTTCTCAGGCGAGTATACGGTAGCAATGGGTTCGGCAACTGGCAAGGCAATATCAAAGTAGGGAACGCTTTCTCAAAGGCACTAGGCACAAAGATCCGGCAAGGGCAGGAAGGGGAAAGTGCCTTTTATTGGGAAGGGTCAGTGGGAGGTGAGGAACCAACTAACCGGTAATTACCGGTGCGCTGGCCCTTTAAATTTACTGAAGCCGGCGTGCGCGCACCCTAGAGAGCGGGGCCGCGCGCATCGGGATCCAGGAGAGCAGAGCGCCGCACGGGGAGCAGGTAAGTCGAACAGTGACGCGGCACGTGAGCGGGGACCAGCCGCCACACTAGCCGCGTCCCTGCCACTGTGAGACCTGCGCTCCCGGTCAGTACGTCTGACCGGGAGGCGCCGAGGCCCCGGAGCAGAGGACAGAGGCAGCAGGCGCTCCGGTCCGGAGGTGAAGACTGGAACGCTCGCTGTGACAACCCCATTGCGCAACCTGTAACCGGCCCCTAGCTATCACACGTCACTCCATATACTGATGTCCTCATATGGGGCACGGGGAACATTTGGGCACCTATAGGCTCCACGGTCTGGATATAACTGATATACTATAGTTATACCCCTGTACTCACACTACATCTTTGCCACCTTATTCTCAAGTATCTGGAACGTCTGGGTCTCATAAGTCACACCAGGTATTATTGGAGCTGTTACAGGTTTTGGAGGTTTTGGATGGAAGCTTCAAGATACACCCCTGTGTTGAGTACTTGAGGTACATTCAGAATGGGTCCTTGAGATGCATATGGGGCAGTCATATGTATGACAAGTGTCATCTTAGTTTAGTGTGTTGTTGGTAATGACCAAAAACAGGTTACATTATGGTGTTCTATGTTATAATATTTATAGATAACCCCATGACACCCTGCTGTCGTGTTTATGATGAGCTGGGACCCCAGACCTTCTGATGATAATTTTGGATATTCAGTTCATGTGGTAACAAGTTCCCTTACAGACTGCTTCCTGGCTATGTAACAGGTTTATTTAATATTATACTTTCTATATAGTAAGTGATCGCTCCAAACCTCACTGCCTCCGTTGTGCCCGGGTTGTGGGGTAGCTTCTCCCCTCCTTCAGTACAAACAGAAAAGAGTAATCCGGCACCAATGGCAGGTAAAAGGATCCACTTTATTGAAGCATAAATATGAAATAAAAGCTGGGCACAGTAGCCTACGCATTTCGGACAAGCATGTCCTTAGTCATGGCATCCCAAGGACATGACTAAGGACATGCTTGTCTGAAACGTGTAGGCTGCTGTGCCCAGCTTTTATTTCATATTTATGCTTTTATAAAGTGGATACTTTTACCTGTTGTTGGTGCCGGATTACTCTTTTCTGCCTATTTAATATTATATACCCATTTATATATCATTATGTGATCAATTATCATCATTAAAGGGGTATTCCAGGCAAAAACTTTTTTTTATATATCAACTGGCTCCGGAAAGTTAAACAAATTTGTAAATTTTTTCTATTAAAAAATCTTAATCCTTCCAATAGTTATTAGTTTCTGAAGTTGAGTTGTTGTTTTCTGTCTAACTGCTCTCTGATGACTCACGTCCCGGGAGCTGTGCAGTTCCTATGGGGATATTCTCCCATCATGCACAGCTCCCGGGACGTGACATCATCATTGAGCAGTTAGACAGAAAACTTCAGAAGCTAATAACTATTGGAAGGATTAAGATTTTTTAATAGAAGTAATTTACAAATCTCTTTAACTTTCCGGAGCCAGTTGATATATATATAAAAAAAGGTTTTGCCTGGAATACCCCTTTAAAGGGGTACTTCGGTGGAAAACAATTTTATTTAAAATCAACTGGCTCCAGAAACTTATACAGATTTGTAAATTACTTCTATTTAAAAATCTTAATCCTTCCAGTACTTATCAGCTGCTGTATTCTCCAGAGGAAGTTGTGTAGTTCTTTCAAGTCTGACCACAGTGCTCTCTACTTATTTCTGCCAAACCTTATTTCTGCCAAGGGCCATTCGGATATTTATGTGATCATTCGCAGGCCATGCAAAATTATCAGCTTGAAAATTAGCATCCATATTTGGTCAAACATTTAATTAATTCCCCCTGATGTGATGGCTGGAACTGCTTCTCTTCGATGCTGCTTTTTCAGCTTTGCGTCGGTCAGTCTGGAGGGAGCTTGCTCCTAAAAGGGGTTCTTCGCCCCTAGACATCTTATCCCCTATCCAAAGGATAGGTGATAAGATGTCTGATTGCGATGTTCCCGCCGCTGGGGAGCCCCGCGATCTTCGTGCTACACCCGGTATTCGTTTAGAGCATCTGGTTCAGCATCGGGGGCTTGTGACTTTACGGCCACGACCTGCTTGTGACATCACGGCCACTCCCCCTCAATGCAAGTCTATGGGAGGGGGCGTGACGGCCATCACTCCCCCTCCCATAGACTTGCATTGAGGGGGAGTAGCCGTAAAGTCACGCCTCCACCTCGCATCTCCAGTCATCCAGCACGGAGCAAATTTCCCTCTGTGCACCGGATGTCTGGGGTGTCACAGTCGAGAAAATCTGCAGCATATTACAGTAGCAGCAAAGTGGATGGGATTCATAGAAATCTCTTCCACACCCTCCATTAAGAATCTGCACAAATTCTGTGCATAAACTGACCTGCAGTTCTGCCGCAAAATCCAATATTTTTTTTGCTTCTACAATATTAACATAATCTGCACCAAAATTTACAGTGGCAAAACCAAAATAAATCCAGCATGAAAAATGCTGCATATTTTCAGTTACTTAAAGTATTCAGCATATCCACCCTGTATAAACATACCCTAACCAAGGCAGCTACAAAGAGCATCTCTTGCTGTGGAGGACCCAGCACGTCCATGCTTTACATGTAAAGCCTCTACATTTCAGTGGGAGATAGTGTGTGTAATACTTCATTTTGCCTGTGGGAGCACTGCAGGAGAATTGCACACTTGTCCATGAATACAAATATAAGCACATATGTAATAAAGTAATTTATTAATGTGTGTCCAGACCTGCGGAGTCTGCCTAAAATAACATATAAGACAAATAGAAAAAATCACATCGGTCACCATGCCGAGTGTCAGTGATAAATATACATGCGCTATATACAGGTAAGTGCTTCTACACGGCCATGATTAACATTCTGTGAACATACGTCTGGGATAGAAGAGTTCATGCGTTCGGTCTCTTTTCCGGCAGAGTTTGCCAGCCGTGGGGAAGTTCACGATGCAGACATCAATCAAACATCGATAAGTACTGTGCACGATCCAGCGACACAACAGGGCCACGCCGCTAGATGATGGAAATATTGTCCGCGGTGCAACCGCATCTCTCCACGATCATATTAGGGAATTCTGCCACTTCTATTTCTGTGTAGTCGCCCTTCTTGACTAAATACATGACTGGTAAGGGTGAGCTTTCTACTACGGCACAGATCCTCTCCCCATAGCGGAATTTAAGGGCCGAAACGTGGGGCTGACGGCAGCCTCCGGTACAGCGGAACGCATTGTAACCCGCTGGCTCAATGATCCAGTACTGGGTCCAGGTGAGCTCCCGGAAGTTGATAAATGATTCTTCTCTGCAGCAGATGTGGTCTTTCTTGGCTCCTGGAGCTGAACAGTCTCCACGGGCACTAAAATATAAAAAACGAAAGAGACGTTATTAATTAATACCTAATTAATACTGTTACTAGTATCATTATTGTATTTTATTGTGTTTTTTTTTTTATTTTATCATCTTTACATCTATTTTCTATGTGTACATTTTACTATTTTATAAAGCTACACTGATCACTGATTTTTAAATATCTTAAAACATAGATTAATACATAAATAAAACTCCATATATGGTGACTTTGTTTTTTTTTTTTTTTAGTGTTTTATCCAATTTCAAAATTTTCCAAATTGTGTCTTGTTTACCCCAAACATGGGTGACTTCCTCTAACTAATACTAAAGGGCTATTATATGTTTGATGTCTTTGTGCTTTTGTATATTCATATTGTTTGGCTCTTGTTATGCTCTTTTATGTGTATTATTATGCAGATTGCAATTGTGTGGTATTGTCACACCTTTTTACTGCTTCCTTTTGCTACTATTATTATATTATTTCTGCTATATACTGCCACCACTACTATTGCTTCTTTTAATTTATCTTCTAATGCATATTCTCTTATATAAAATAATACTACTATCATATTACTGCTAATACTTTACTACTATTTCTTCTATTATTTTATGTTGTACTGTTATATTAGGATTTTTACTTCTACTATTAACTTTTACTAATTTTATTTTACTACTACAACTACTAATACTTTACTACTACTGCTTCTATTTTTTATCTTCTACTGCCATACGAATTTCTGCTTCTACTATTATATTATTACTACTAAATACTTCTGCTGCTACTATGTTACTTTTCCTTTTCATATATTATCTTCTACTGCTTCCATTATATTAACTTTTACTACTTTCATATTACTACTATAACTAGTAATACTTTACTGTCACTGCTTCTATTATTTTATCTTCTACTAATATGTAAATTTTTACTTTATTATATAACAATTCCTACTTCCACTATTATATTCATTTTTACTATTATATTATTACTTCAACTATTTTATTACTACTTCTCTAATTCTGCTACTACTATTACTACTTATAAAGTGTGCTCATCAAAGAAATGATTAGACTAAGACAAGAACCTACCCGTGGTCATCCAGATTAAGCGTGTAGAGAACCAGCTCTGGTTTGCCCACTGCATTGTCAGATGGATTTTGGGTGGTGAATCGGACCAGTTTTGCCATCTCCGCAGCGTAGTTCCCATGTCTCTCTCCATCCACTCTAATTTCCAGATGCATATTAGATTGCCCTTTGCTTCTCAACCAGTACTGCACAGCGTGGGTGACGTCGAAACTCTTCCAGCCAGATTCCATAATGGGCACAAGTCTACAAATATAAATATAAAACATCCCGTTAATTCCAAATGTATAAAGAACATATAAAAGTATATATATAAACGTAGAGTCATTCGTATAATACTTCTTCTAGCACCATTGCTGTGAATGATTGAAAGCTGCATTACCTGGAATCCACCAGAGAAGTCCTGTTGCTTCCATCTTTCATCATCTCCACGTAGTAGACACTGACCCTGGCATTGTTGACTGGTCTGTGCAATCGTCTGTCAGGAAGCCCCTTGGCAATGAAGGGCAACTTGAAGAGTTTTAGTTCTGCCATAGTCACTTCGCTGTTTTGGGGAATCCTGGACTCCATTCCGAACACTAAGGTTTGCTTGGTTGGATCTGCATAGATGACTTCACCAGAGATATCTACAAGGAATTAGTAAATACCATGTCAATAAGTGTTTAGTGGTTCCAATACTCTACCAGGGAGGGGCACATGTTATTGAAGCCATCACTCTGTCATTTACATACCAACATACATCAACAGTCTGGATCGAGACATGAAAGGCCTTATGGTCTAACATAACAATGTCAATACACTGTGTAATGGATTGGTATCTCAGACAGTAAACACAGTCTAGCCTGGTGCACCACCCCACATACACCAGCACATTACACACCACTTTACTCTGCGGATGGTTTATCAGTAATATTAGACATAACTAGTTTTCACTTATTTCCAATTGTCACCCTTAGCCAAATACAAGAACCTACCTGCATTGCCTGGGATTCCCCTGAGGATGCCAGCCAAGCTGGGTAGAGATCTCTTAGTCCTCTCCTTGTGCTTTTGAAGCATGGAGATATACTTGCTCTGGATGTGTGTTGGGACCACCAGATTGTCAATGTCTCTCTTCACCAGCCTTGGCACCTCCTTAAGGTTGAGTTTCTTTAACATGGCGTCTTTGAGGTTGTCAGGAGTAAACCCACAGGTTGTAGATATGAGGAAGGTACCAAGGAGCCAGAGGAGTCTCATAACCAGATCGGTGTTCATTATTCTCTAACCCAAGAGAAAAGTCCAATACGTGAGGAGGATGAGGTGATGCCTTCTTGTTCTTCCTTGCACAAGCATAAGGTTTCTGATGGAGAGCAGTCAGAGTCCTCCTTTTATCAGGAGACTGAAGGGCACCCTGCTGTGACAGCCAATAATGTAAAAGAAGAAGCAGGGCTAAGACAACAGGACAACATCACCCCCATTAGGAGTCTGACACTTTTCTTAGCTTCATCTTCAGACAAGAAATACACTAATAATTAGGGCTATTCTATGGGACAGCCACCAAAAGGCACTTACAATAACTTGTAAGTTGCTAATTATTGCTAGTTAATTTTTTTTGTATAATTTTTATTTAAAACAAAATAGCAAATTTCAAATTTAATTTTTTTTACCTAAATGTAAAAATTGCATAACACCAAATATCAAAATCACATTTTTATTTAAGGAGTATTATACAACAGCTATATCTCTAATAAGGCAATTTAAATGTATTCTTTTTTATTACTATTAAATTGTAAATATTTATTTTATCTCACAATATCAAGGTCACGTTGAATGAAAACTTTTGAAAAATGTAACATGCTTTCTTATCTTTTTAGTTAAAATTTGACTACAAGTAAATTATTGTTTTGGATTACAATGATATTGTTACGCCGAGCGCTCCGGGTCCCCGCTCCTCCCCGGAGCGCTCGCTACACTTCCCTCACTGCAGCGCCCCGGTCGGTTCCACGGACCCGGGGCGCTGCGTTACCACCTCCGGCCGGGATGCGATTCGCGATGCGGGTAGCGCCCGCTCGCGATGCGCACCCCGGCTCCCGTACCTTACTCGCTCCCCGTCAGTTCTGTCCCGGCGCGCGCGGCCCCGCTCCCTAGGGCGCGCGCGCGCCGGGTCTTTGCGATTTAAAGGGCCACTGCACCGCTGATTGGTGCAGTGGTTCCAATTAGTGTTTACACCTGTGCACTTCCCTATATCACCTCACTTCCCCTTCACTCCCTCGCCGGATCTTGTTGCCCTAGTGCCAGTGAAAGCGTTCCTTGTGTGTTCCTTGCCTGTGATTCCAGACCTTCTGCCGTTGCCCCTGACTACGATCCTTGCTGCCTGCCCCGACCTTCTGCTACGTCCGACCTTGCTTCTGTCTACTCCCTTGTACCGCGCCTATCTTCAGCAGCCAGAGAGGTTGAGCCGTTGCTAGGGGATACGACCTGGTCACTACCGCCGCAGCAAGACCATCCCGCTTTGCGGCGGGCTCTGGTGAAAACCAGTAGTGACTTAGAACCGATCCTCTAGCACGGTCCACGCCAATCCCTCTCTGGCACAGAGGATCCACTACCTGCCAGCCGGCATCGTGACAGTAGATCCGGCCATGGATCCCGCTGAAGTTCCTCTGCCAGTTGTCGCTGACCTCACCACGGTGGTCGCCCAGCAGTCACAACAGATTGCGCAACAAGGCCAACAGCTGTCTCAACTGACTGTTATGCTACAACAGTTACTACCACAGCTCCAGCAATCATCTCCTCCGCCAGCTCCTGTACCTCCTCCGCAGCGAGTGGCCGCTTCTGGAATACGACTATCCTTGCCGGATAAATTTGATGGGGACTCTAAGTTTTGCCGTGGCTTTCTTTCCCAATGTTCATTACACTTGGAGATGATGTCGGACCAGTTCCCCACAGAAAGGTCTAAGGTGGCTTTCGTAGTCAGCCTGCTGTCTGGAAAAGCCCTGGCTTGGGCCACACCGCTCTGGGACCGCAATGACCCCGTCACTGCCTCTGTACACTCCTTCTTCTCGGAAATTCGAAGTGTCTTTGAGGAACCTGCCCGAGCCTCTGCTGCTGAGACTGCCCTGTTGAACCTGGTCCAGGGTAATTCTTCCGTTGGCGAGTATGCCGTACAGTTCCGTACCCTTGCTTCAGAATTATCCTGGAATAATGAGGCACTCTGCGCGACCTTTAAAAAAGGCCTATCCAGCAACATTAAAGATGTTCTGGCCGCACGAGAAATCCCTGCTAACCTACATGAACTCATCCATCTTGCCACTCGCATTGACATGCGTTTTTCCGAACGGCGTCAGGAGCTCCGCCAGGATATGGACTCTGTTCGCACGAGGCGTTTCTTCTCCCCGGCTCCTCTCTCCTCTGGTCCCCTGCAATCTGTTCCTGTGCCTCCCGCCGTGGAGGCTATGCAGGTCGACCGGTCTCGCCTGACACCCCAAGAGAGGACACGACGCCGCATGGAGAATCTCTGCCTGTACTGTGCTAGTACCGAACACTTCCTGAAGGATTGTCCTATCCGTCCTCCCCGCCTGGAAAGACGTCCGCTGACTCCGCACAAAGGTGAGACAGTCCTTGATGTCTACTCTGCTTCTCCACGTCTTACTGTGCCTGTGCGGATGTCTGCCTCTGCCTTCTCCTTCTCTGCTGTGGCCTTCTTGGACTCTGGATCTGCAGGAAATTTCATCTTAGCCTCTCTCGTCAACAGGTTCAACATCCCGGTGACCAGTCTCGCCAGACCCCTCTACATCAATTGTGTAAACAATGAAAGATTGGACTGTACTATACGTTTCCGCACGGAGCCCCTTCTAATGTGCATCGGATCTCATCACGAGAGGATTGAACTGTTGGTCCTCCCCAATTGCACTTCTGAAATCCTTCTTGGACTTCCCTGGCTTCAACTCCATTCCCCAATCCTGGATTGGTCCACTGGGGAGATCAAGAGTTGGGGGCCCTCTTGTTCCAAGGACTGCTTAAAACCGGTTCCCAGTAAACCTTGCCGTGTCCCTGTGCTTCCTCATGTAACCGGTCTCCCTAAGGCCTATATGGACTTTGCGGACGTTTTTTGCAAAAAACAAGCTGAGACTCTACCTCCTCACAGGCCTTATGATTGTCCCATTGACCTCCTCCCGGGCACTACTCCACCCCGGGGCAGAATCTATCCTCTGTCCGTCCCAGAGACTCTTGCCATGTCTGAATACGTCCAAGAAAATTTAAAAAAGGGCTTTATCCGTAAATCCTCCTCTCCTGCCGGAGCCGGATTTTTCTTTGTGTCCAAAAAAGATGGCTCTCTACGTCCTTGCATTGACTACCGCGGTCTTAATAAAATCACGGTTAAGAACCGCTACCCCCTACCCCTCATCTCTGAACTCTTTGATCGTCTCCAAGGTGCCCATATTTTTACCAAACTGGACTTAAGAGGTGCTTATAATCTCATCCGCATCAGAGAGGGGGATGAATGGAAAACGGCATTTAACACCAGAGATGGACACTTTGAGTATCTGGTCATGCCCTTTGGTCTATGCAACGCCCCTGCCGTCTTCCAAGACTTTGTTAATGAAATTTTTCGTGATCTACTATACTCCTGTGTTGTTGTATATCTGGACGATATCCTGATTTTTTCTGCCAATCTTGAAGAACACCGCCAGCATGTCCGTATGGTTCTTCAGAGACTTCGTGATAATCAACTCTATGCCAAAATAGAGAAATGTCTGTTTGAATGCCAATCTCTTCCTTTTCTAGGATACTTGGTCTCTGGCCAGGGACTACAAATGGACCCAGATAAACTCTCTGCCGTCTTAGATTGGCCACGCCCCTCCGGACTCCGTGCCATCCAACGTTTTTTGGGGTTCGCCAATTATTACAGGCAATTTATTCCACATTTTTCTACCATTGTGGCTCCTATTGTGGCTTTAACAAAAAAAAATGCCGATCCCAAGTCTTGGCCTCCTCAAGCGGAAGACGCCTTTAAACGACTCAAGTCTGCCTTTTCTTCGGCTCCCGTGCTCTCCAGACCTGACCCATCTAAACCCTTCCTATTGGAGGTTGATGCCTCCTCAGTGGGAGCTGGAGCTGTCCTTCTACAAAAAAACTCTTCCGGGCATGCTGTTACTTGTGGTTTTTTTTCCAGGACCTTCTCTCCGGCGGAGAGGAACTACTCCATCGGGGATCGAGAGCTTCTAGCCATTAAATTAGCACTTGAGGAATGGAGGCATCTGCTGGAGGGATCAAGATTTCCAGTTATTATTTACACCGATCACAAGAACCTCTCCTACCTCCAGTCTGCCCAACGGCTGAATCCTCGTCAGGCCAGGTGGTCTCTGTTCTTTGCCCGATTTAATTTTGAAATTCACTTTCGGCCTGCTGATAAAAACATTAGGGCCGATGCTCTCTCTCGTTCCTCAGATGCCTCTGAAATTGAACTCTCTCCTCAACACATCATTCCTCCTGACTGCCTGATTTCCACTTCTCCAGCCTCCATCAGGCAAACTCCTCCAGGAAAGACCTTTGTTTCTCCACGCCAACGCCTTGGGATCCTCAAATGGGGTCACTCCTCCCATCTCGCAGGTCATGCGGGCATCAAGAAATCTGTGCAACTCATCTCTCGCTTCTATTGGTGGCCGACTCTAGAGACTGATGTGGTGGACTTTGTGCGAGCCTGCACTATCTGTGCCCGGGATAAGACTCCTCGCCAGAAGCCCGCTGGTTTTCTTCATCCTCTACCTGTCCCCGAACAACCTTGGTCTCTGATTGGCATGGATTTTATTACTGACTTACCCCCATCCCATGGCAACACTGTTATTTGGGTGGTCGTTGATCGATTCTCCAAAATGGCACATTTCATCCCTCTTCCTGGTCTTCCTTCAGCGCCTCAGTTGGCTAAACAATTTTTTGTACACATTTTTCGTCTTCACGGGTTGCCTACACAGATCGTCTCGGATAGAGGCGTCCAATTTGTGTCTAAATTCTGGAGGGCTCTCTGTAAACAACTCAAGATTAAATTAAATTTTTCTTCTGCATACCATCCTCAATCCAATGGACAAGTAGAGAGAATTAACCAGATCTTGGGTGACTATTTACGACATTTTGTTTCCTCCCGCCAGGATGACTGGGCAGATCTTCTACCTTGGGCCGAATTCTCGTATAATTTCAGAATCTCTGAATCTTCCTCCAAATCTCCGTTTTTCGTGGTGTACGGCCGTCACCCTCTTCCCCCCCTCCCTACCCCCTTGCCCTCTGGTCTGCCCGCTGTGGATGAAATTTCTCGTGATCTTTCCACCATATGGAAAGAGACCCAAAATTCTCTCTTACAGGCTTCTTCTCGCATGAAGAGATTCGCAGATAAGAAAAGAAGAGCTCCTCCCATTTTTTCCCCTGGAGACAAGGTATGGCTCTCCGCTAAATATGTCCGTTTCCGTGTCCCGAGCTATAAGTTGGGACCACGCTATCTTGGTCCTTTTAAAGTTTTGTGTCAAATTAATCCTGTCTCTTACAAACTTCTTCTTCCTCCTTCTCTTCGTATCCCTAATGCCTTTCACGTCTCTCTTCTTAAACCTCTCATCCTCAACCGTTTTTCTCCTAAATCTGTTCCTCCCACTCCTGTTTCCGGCTCCTCGGACATCTTCTCTGTCAAAGAGATTTTGGCCTCTAAAAAGGTCAGGGGAAGAACTTTTTTTTTAGTGGATTGGGAGGGTTGTGGTCCAGAAGAGAGGTCCTGGGAACCTGAGGACAATATCCTGGACAAAAGTCTGATCCTCAGGTTCTCAGGCCCCAAGAAGAGGGGGAGACCCAAGGGGGGGGGTACTGTTACGCCGAGCGCTCCGGGTCCCCGCTCCTCCCCGGAGCGCTCGCTACACTTCCCTCACTGCAGCGCCCCGGTCGGTTCCACGGACCCGGGGCGCTGCGTTACCACCTCCGGCCGGGATGCGATTCGCGATGCGGGTAGCGCCCGCTCGCGATGCGCACCCCGGCTCCCGTACCTTACTCGCTCCCCGTCAGTTCTGTCCCGGCGCGCGCGGCCCCGCTCCCTAGGGCGCGCGCGCGCCGGGTCTTTGCGATTTAAAGGGCCACTGCACCGCTGATTGGTGCAGTGGTTCCAATTAGTGTTTACACCTGTGCACTTCCCTATATCACCTCACTTCCCCTTCACTCCCTCGCCGGATCTTGTTGCCCTAGTGCCAGTGAAAGCGTTCCTTGTGTGTTCCTTGCCTGTGATTCCAGACCTTCTGCCGTTGCCCCTGACTACGATCCTTGCTGCCTGCCCCGACCTTCTGCTACGTCCGACCTTGCTTCTGTCTACTCCCTTGTACCGCGCCTATCTTCAGCAGCCAGAGAGGTTGAGCCGTTGCTAGGGGATACGACCTGGTCACTACCGCCGCAGCAAGACCATCCCGCTTTGCGGCGGGCTCTGGTGAAAACCAGTAGTGACTTAGAACCGATCCTCTAGCACGGTCCACGCCAATCCCTCTCTGGCACAGAGGATCCACTACCTGCCAGCCGGCATCGTGACAGATATTATTTTTCATGAAGTTTTTTTTAGCAGCTGTTCTAATTTTTTGTGAAGTAGAAAAATGGAGCAACACTACAGAAAAAAAAGATGCAGTTAAAACCTATAAGTAAGAATATTAAAGTGTAGATAGATATTAGATAGATAAATAGATTAAGAGAAATGAGATCGATTGATACGTAGATAAATAAGCAGAATATATATTATTCTGTAAGTTACAGTTTTTTAGTAATTAAAGTTTCCAGACTTGAGATAGAAAGATAGATACAAAGATATGAGACCGATATGAGATAGAACGATCGATAGATAAGAGATAAATATATATGAGATAGAAAGATATGAGATAGATATGAGATAAATATATGAAAGAGATAGATAGATAGATATGAGATAGATGATCGATAGATAGATACAACCAAAGATAGATACAACCAAACAAATTCTCCTGTTGCTAGATAGATAGATAGATAGATAGATATAAGATAGATAGATAGATAGATATGAGATAGATAGATAGATATGAGATGGATAGATAGATAGATGGTTTCTTTACAGTGTTTTACTCCACTGTATTATTATTTACTCTCACATGTCTGGAAACTGAAAACCTTTAAATTACAGAATATTAGTATATATATATATATTTTACCTGAATTCTACCTGAAATTTTTTACATTTTTTTAGTATATTTAACTTTTATTATTTATAAAGTTGTACATATAAAACAAAATATTACGTTAAAGGTTATAAAACCTTTTAAGTAATATTTTGTTTTATAACTCAAAAATAAGTTCTTTTAGAAATATAAATGTAAAATATATGAAAAAAAATGTAATAAATAATTTATTTTTGTATAATAGATATATACTGTAATTTACAGTTTTTTTGTAATATATATATGTACAACGAAAGCAACAAGCGGCACTCCAGCGATGGCTGTAATGTCCATATTATATGTAAATGTCTTTTGTTGCAGGGCAGATAATTCTTACACAGGAATGATGGGGGCTTTTCACCAAGTGTTAAGGATTATGTTGCATTAGTGGATTTTAAACAATGGGTCCTTACCAAAGATTGAAGCATTGGTGTTTTTTTTTTTAGCTACTGTATGACCTTATGGCCTCCTCCTACCTGTATAAAGATATTGGTCAGTGCCATATAAATCATAGACGACAGTCGGCTTCTGATCCCGGTCCACCACTCCATTCAACAAAGTCCTCCCTGTGACAGATGATTTTTTGTTATGTCTGTACCTTCCTCCTCAATAGGTGTTAATTCCCAGACGGGAGCCATGAAAGGATATGATTTCGGCAGATAGGAAGTGAACCCGGTGACTGGCAGGTTAGTGATAACTTATTCCCCTCTGAGCCATTTGTTTTCACGGTTTGTATCTGCCACGAACTTTAGAATTTTTTTTTTTTTTTTTTTTTTTTTGAACTTTTGAAGTTTAACAATTAACTTTTAGAATTCTAAAATGTGAACAGTGTTTTTAGGTCTTAGTTCTCGAGGTTCTTTGGTTAATATTTATTCTGACGATGACTGTGAACAATATTGTGACTACTTTCAACCAAAAATATAAAAAATCTTTGGCACTCACCAAAAAATATAACTTTTATTTGGTCTTCGTTTAAAACCACAAAGCTGTGTGGAATGAAAGCTACAAGCCTAGTTTCGTGGTCTGCCGCTTCCTCTGGCCAGAGGCCAGAGGAAGCGGGAGACTGTAAAACAAGGCTTGTAGCTTTCATCCTGCACAGGTTTGGCTGTCAGAGGCCAGAGGAAGCGGGAGACTGTAAAACAAGGCTTGTAGCTTTCATCCTGCACAGGTTTGGCTGTCAGAGGCCAGAGGAAGCGGGAGACCACGAAACAAGGCTTGTAGCTTTCACCCCGTGCAGCTTCGGCTGCCAAAGGAATCGGGAGACCGCGAAACAAGGCTTGTAGCTTTCACCCCGCACAGGTTTGGCTGCCAGAGGAAGCGGGAGACCGTAAAACAAGGCTTGTAGCTTTCACCCAGTGCAGCTTCAGCTGTCAGAGACCAAAAGGAAGCGGGAGACGACGAAACAAGGCTTATAGCTTTCACGCTGCGCAGCTTCAGCTATCCTTTCCGGTAGTCAGCGGTTTTTAATGAAGACTAAAAAAAAAATGTATCTTATATGATGGGTGCCAACATTTGTTTTCATCTTTGTGCACCCCTTACGCCAACCGAACTACCACTCCAATTATGGCAATAGCTGTATATTTGCTTAGCAGTGGTGCCAGTGGTCCCTGACTTTCCTCTAAGTGCCTTATATTAACTATCTTATTCCACTTTTAACATTCATGATATTTCAGGTTACTTAGAGGCAACTTTTTTAGGACCTTACACTGTAGACTCCTTCACCTACACATCTTATGGCCATTTTATGAGTCAATAGGCCAAGACGGCCTCTACGGAATTTAGTCACAATGGAAATCATCTATATGTTTTGTGGGGATATTGTTTGTTTAGATCATAACCAAAAATGATGTGGCATAAATGTGGCAAAGATTAAACTTATCAAACATTAGCAAAGATGATTTTATTTGGCTTTCCTGGCTCCTTATAGACCTTGAGCTGACATACACATTCAGTAGCAGTTGGCTCCAATGCATTACACATCCTTTTTTTTCCCAGGGAATAGATGACTAACAGGTTCGGCCGGTACCTATGTACAAAAGATTGGCAGCAGGTCCCACTGGAACAAACCTCTGTCTACAAAACTTAACAACACATCATTGACGATCTTGTCCTCACTAAAACAATAGGTGGATTAAAAAAAAATAATAATAATAATTAAAACATTGCGTAAAGCTGTAAAAAAAATTATATATTTTTTTTCTGATTTTTAACCTTATTTTTCTATTCATAGTTTCTATTTTCTTACCTAATATTTCTTTTTTTTTTCTCACCATATAAATAGGCGGCTAATAGTTCTTTGAATATTACTGCAGAAGTATTTTTTATAGCTTTTTTTTTTTTTTAATGTTTGCTTTTATCAATTTAGTTTTCATAAAAAAATTTTTTTTTATTCTTAAGACACTTTGGAAAACCATGAATGCAGCAAAACTATTTTAGATGTTCTGACTGCTGGGTATGCTGCAATTTTGAGAATGGGGACCCAAGTTGTCCGTCAGCAGAGAGCAGCGGTCGCAACCTGCTTTAACTTTACAGACGTCCTTTAAGAAAAGTAAGTAAAATAAATAATAATAATACATTAATAAATAAATAAAAATGTATATTTGCTGCTTACCCATAAAAGTACCTAGCATACATGAAGGCAAGTAATGATATTAATAATATATTAATAAATATTATCATATTATTATTATTATTACCATTTATGTGATGCTTTTAATTTGAAGGAACACACACACACACACACACACATATATAGATATAGATATATATATATATATATATATTTTTTTTTTTTAAATGTATGTATATGTGTGTGTGTTCCTTCAAATTAAAACCATCAGATAATTGGTAGTAATAATTATAATAGCTAAGTTTTTTTTTATTATTTCTATTATTCTTGTTATAATTATTAAATCAAGGTAAAATAAATTAGATTAGCCAAATACTTACAACAGCTATATGTCACAATAATTATTTTTTTCCAAAATAAATAGATAAATAAAAAAATTAATATATATATATATATATATATATATATATATATATATAGTAGTTAGGAATAGCCGTATTAGTCCAGTGATGCAAAAAGCAAAATCATCGGTAGCTCCAGTATCTTGTAATACCTTTTTTATTGGACTAACAAGATATCTTGTTAGTCCAATAAAAAAGGTATTACAAGATACTGGAACTACCGATGATTTTTCTTTATATAATTTTATTTATTTATTTTTTTGGAAAAAAAATTTTTATTGTGACATATAGCTGTTGTAAGTATTTGGCTAATCTAATTTATTTTACCTTTGACCTTGATATAATAATTATAACAAGAATAAGAGAAATAATTTAAAAAAAACTTAGTCATTATTATTATTAGTAGTAGTAGTACTGGTTGTATAAGTATTATAGAAAATTATAAAAAAAAATAATAATAATAGTTAAAATTGAGGCAACTCATTTACTCTTTCTTTATGGACACTATTGTTTTAGGCTGTCAGCCGAATGACGCTTCTTGTCTATATGTATGCAAAACTCCCCCCCCCAACAGATCAACAGGGCAAAAGTAAGATACTGGAGCATAAGAGGAAACAATTTACAACTTGTCAATTGGTATCTTGCTTTTTGGCCTAAGAATATATTAGGCTGTAATTTTAAGTCTAAAATTTTTTATTTGTGTTCAAGAAGATGTCTTTCAAAATGTCCATAGGGTATAAGGCAGTGATCTATACTGTGGCTCTCCATCTGAGATTAACTACAACTCTCAGCATGCTGGACAGTCACAGGTTGGAGACTACTATTTTACTTAGATCAGCAGTGTCAAACTATGGCCCTCCAGATCTTGCAAAACTTCAACTCCCAGCATGCCCGGACAGCCGTAGGCTGTCCGGGCATGCTGGGAGTTGAAGTTTTGCAAAACGGAAGCCTTGATTTACCTTTCATAATCAGTATGGATCCTCTGGAGGAGGCAGACAGGTGTTTGGCAGTCCAGACATGCTGGGAGTTGAAGTTTTGCAAAAGGGAAGCCTTGATTTACCTTTCATAATCAGTATGGATCCTCTGGAAGAGGCAGACAGGTGTTCGGCAGTCCAAAAATGCTGGGAGTTGAGGTTTTGCAACATCTGGAGGGCCACCGTTTCACTAAAGTCTTAAATCATCTGACATTAAAGGTGTCCAATTTTTATAGGTCACACAGAATCTAGGTGATCATATAGTGCCCTACTATTGGGACACCATGGTAAGCCAACCTGGCCCTCAATGCTCAACTCATACCAACTCATAATAGAATCATAAGGATACATTGAAGAAGTCATTGGAGGTACCAGATCCTGTCCACTATGGGGCGGGGGGGGGGGGAGGAGTCTTAAAGGGTAACTCCCACCTTCTTTTTTTTTCTTTTTTTCCTGTCCCTGCTTATTGCCCATCTATCCCTAACCCCCTCCCTCCCTTTTAATTTTATTTTACTATATTAAAAATATAGTCTGCCTGGTAGTGTGCTCACTACCAGGCAGACTTTCCCAGCAAGCACTACGTCACTGATGCCTGCTGGGGCTGACACTTCCGCCCTTAGTTCATCTATACAGGGTGCCTCCAGCTGTTTCCCCACCACAACTCCCAGCTTGCCCTGACATCTATTGGCTGTCAGGGCATGCTGGGAGTTGTGGTGGTGAAACAGCTGAAGGCACCCTGTGTTGAAAGCAATAACTTTGTTAGGGCCGCGGTGCTACCCCGAACCCCACTCTCCCCCCTGTTGAAAGCAATAGTTGTAGGGCCGCAACTTGCACTAATATGGGCAAAAAGTTGCATACATTTTTGAGAATTTTTATCAAGCAGCTGTGGGAAAGCAGACAATAAGACGAGGCCCGCCGGGTGAGGAAGAATAAGTTTAGGAATTGCCATTGTTGACACTCGGACAAGTTTTCGGAGTCTCCCAGACAGCAGATGCTGGAATTGACATCTCCAGACATGGATACCTACATGTCATGAGCCCCGCGCTGTTTACACTTGTCTGAGAGGCCTCATTGGCCCACGACAGGCTTTATGTCTGGCACTGATACTCTACATGCCTGGCCTAATGACCCCGGGTCAGGTGGGGGGCCCCCTTTTTATTTTTTCCCTCGCTCAGTTCTGTGGATTGCAGCGGCGGCTTTATGGGATCTGCAAATAGCATAAAATTAATGAGCAAACAAAGTGAGCGGAGAATGAGATGTGGATTGGGGGCACTTCACAGTGTGCTGTTCCCATTGCTGGATTTATCAGCTCCTCTTGTCATGCAAACAGAGGCAGCCTGGAATTTGGGGAAGGCTCTGGCCTGGTTTGTGTATTGGGAGCTCAGTGGTGCTTGTAGCCTGTCAGACAGGAGATTACACTGGCTGAACAAAGTGAAATATGGACGGTAAACAGTAATGGGGCATTAGGAAGATGGATCTAAGCCTGGAAAGAAGATGTCTGTGTAGACATGTGTGTATGTATGTACGGTATGTAAATGTTTGTGTATGTGTGTATGTACGGTATGTAAATGTGTGTGTATGTGTGTATGTACGGTATAGACATGTGTGTGTATGTGTGTATGTACGGTATGTAAATGTGTGTGTATGTGTGTATGTACGGTATGTAAATGTGTGTGTATGTATGTACGTACGTACGGTATGTAAATGTATGTATGTATGTATGTACGGTATGTAAATGTATGTATGTGTGTATGTACGGTATGTAAATGTATGTGTGTATGTATGTACGGTATGTAAATGTATGTGTGTATGTATGTACGGTATGTAAATGTATGTATGTGTGTATGTACGGTATGTAAATGTATGTGTGTATGTATGTACGGTATGTAAATGTGTGTGTATGTATCAATAAATGTGTATGTACTATGTAATAATAATAATTATACAGATTCCGCAGCACTTAGTATCAAGACAAGAATCAGACATTACAGAATTACACACAAAATATTCAAACAGGAGGAATGAGCTTACAGACTAATGGGGTGAATATATGTATATGTATGTTATGTAAATTAGCTGTCTTGTACAGGATAGCTCAAAGTCTTTAAATGTGTATGTGTGTGTGTATGTAAGTATGTACGTAAGCTTACATAGTACATGTATGCACATCTAAGTACATGCTTATTTATATATATATATATATATATATATATATATATATATACACATATACAAATTGTAGTTAACCACATAAGTATGTCTTTGTGTGTGTCTTTGTCTGTGTATGTAAGCATGTACAGTATTGTTAAATTAGTCGGGGAATCTACTCATGTGTTTTTATCTATCTATCTCATATCTATCTATCTAAAAATTAGGATGAAAGCAGCACTATCCAATCCAAGTGAGATGATTCAGAGGTGCACGCAGAGTCCAGACCTTGGTCAGGGGTCCATATAAAAATAGAAAAAATATCCGCAGCACACACGTATTAGTAAAAAAAAATCAAACGGTGGTTTATTCCATCAGAAAAAACACGAGTGTAGGGAACTTAATAGTAGAATACGTGTGTGCTGCGGATATTTTTTCTATCTATCTATCTGTCTCATATCTATCTATCTCATATCTATCTATCTCATATCTATCTATCTCATATCTATCTATCTATCTATCTCATATCTATCTATCTATCTATCCATCTCATATCTATCTATGATCTCTTATCTATATCTATCGCATGCTGTGAATATAGTGCGAACCAATACTAAATATGCGTGTGAAAATCACACCTGATAAAAACAAAAAATGTATATCTAGTGTGAACAAATGTTATATGTAGATGAGCAGATATCATAAGGGTTATTATGAATTAATAATATCTATAGATAAAAATGGTGTATTGTGAATAGTGTGAATGTGAACAAGAGCAGAAAAAGAAGTGTATGAATAAAATAAAAAATTATAAAAAATAAAATAAAAAGTATAAGAACAAAAAATATATAAAAATTGAAAAAAAATGCAAATAAAAATGTGATCAAATCAAAATCAAGAAAAAGGTGTTAATCAAATAATTTCCAAAGAAAAACCAACATGTGTATGTAAAATCTATCATAGTCAAGTATATATCAAAATTACAACAGTTATGAACGCTAGCCTGGTTTTCAAATTCATTCACCATGCCACCAAAAGCTTCAAAATCTGAACCAAAGGGAAAAAAAAAGTATAAATAGAGGTATACCACAAAATATTGATAACAGGTTAATATGCGATCACTTTTTCTACCACATAACTTATTATGGGGATGACTCCACCGTGAGGACTACAGTAGCTCTATTATCATGGAATTACCGTATTTTTCCCGTTTAAGACGCACTTTTTCTTCCCCAAAACTGGGGGGGGAAAGTTGGTGCGTCTTATACGGCGAATACACCCCTATCGCGGCGGTCCCTGCGGCCATCAACGGCCGGGACCCACGGCTAATACAGGACATCACCGATCGCGGTAATGCCATGTATTAACCCTTCAAACGCGGCGATCAAAGCTGACCGCCGCGTCTGAAGTGAAAATAACACTAACCCGGCTGTTCAGTCGGGCTGTTCGGGACCGCCGCGATTTCACCGCGGCGGTCCCGAACAGCCTGACTGAACAGCCGGGTTAGTGCGTACAGGACACCGGGAGGGACCTTACCTGCCTCCTCGGTGTCTTCTCCGTTCAGGGATCCCCTGTATGGCCGGCGCTCTCCTTCCTCGTCATCACGTCGTCGCGCACGTGCGTCGGCGTGCGTAACGACGTGATGGCGGCGACGGAGAGCGAAGATACCCGGCCGGCAGCAGAGACGTTCCGGAGCGACGGGGACACGGCGACAGCGATGGAGCGACATCCAGGGCAGCGGTGACTGGTCCGGAGCGGCGGGGACACGTGAGTATTACCTCCTATGCAGTGGTCTTCAGCCTGCGGACCTCCAGATGTTGCAAAACTACAACTCCCAGCATGCCCGGACAGCCAACGGCTGTCCGGGCATGCTGGGAGTTGTAGTTTTGCAACATCTGGAGGTCCGCAGGTTGAAGACCACTATTGGGTTCAGAATCTTTATTTTTTTAGATTTTGCCCCTAAAATTGGGTGCGTCTTATACGACGGTGCGTCCTATAGGGCAAAAAATACGGTACTACCTTATGTCAAAGAATAAATTACCATAAAACATGTATCCAAAAAAATCATATATCACATATCAAAGTATCATTAGGCTTCATAAATGGAAGGAGTTACTGTAAAATCAATGTTGAGACCATTAGGGCATAATGTACCCAACTCAAAAATCCCAAAAAAGTTCTCTGTTTTTAAGTAAACTCACTCTATCACCTCCACGTTTTGACACAGGAATATGGTCTACCAACATAAATCATCTTCCGTATGACCCGCCTCAACAAAGTGTTTGGACACAGGTAAGTCCATACGTTTTTTCCATATGAAGTACCTGTGTTGGTTGAGGTGGGTCCGGAATTCCAAAGTAGTTTGTCCTACATATAATTTCGGGCATGGGCAGAATAACACATATATGACAAATTTAGATGTACATCATATTTCTTATGTGTTTGTGGATGATGGAGAGTAGAACCTTTGATCATACGCGGACAACTGATTCAAGATCCACAAGGAAATTAACCCTTTTTGTTGTTAGACAAGTATCTAGATTTGCCTCCTACACTCGTGGATATGTCAGTTTTAACTAGCTTATCATGTAAGCTTGGCGGTTTCTGGTATGACATTAGTGCAGGATAACGGAATTCAGGAATGTCTGGAAAGCAATCACTCATAATTGACCATTGTTTACGTACAGCCCTGGCTACTGCCTCAGCATCTCACTATAGGTAGATATGAACGCTATTCTTTGTGTTTTTTTTTTTTTTGCCTGAATGGTGGATAAGCTCATTGCGGTCCATGGCCAAGACCTTATTTTTACTCTGATGTAATAAATCTGGGGGATAGCCCCTAACTGCAAAATTGTGTGTCATGTTTTCCAGAACTGGTTCGATCCTCCCCTCCAGCCCAATCATGCGATGTGCTTGCATCATCTGGCTGGCTGGGAGAGATCTCACCATGGGTCTTGGGTGATGGCTTTCGTATCTGAGTACTGAGTTGCTATCTGTAGGTTTGATAAACAGATCTGTGACCAACCGATCATCTTTAACCATGACCAGCGTATCCAGAAACTGTACTGATTCCATTGAGGAGGTAAGAGTAAAAGAAATGTGATCATCCATGTTATTTAAAAATGTCAGAAAATCAAGTAGCTGTGTGTGAGTACCCGTCCAGATAAGAAATACGTCGTCTATAAAGCGCCACCACCCCAGCACATGGCTGAAGTGGTGGCACGGATAGACAAAGGTTTCCTCCAGGGCCGCCATGAACACGTTGGTGTAAGTGGGCATCATGTTCGTTCCTATGGCGGTCCCGGAGAGCTGTAAATAAAATTTGTTGTTGAATGAAAAATAGTTGTTCTTCAATACAATTTCTAGTAAAGACATAATAAAAGCACATTTCTCTGGTGTAAAGTCTGGTGTAATGGCCTGTCGCACTGCCTCCACCCCCGCCTCATATGGGATCGAGGTGTATAACGAGGCTACATCCAGAGAGGCAACAATGGTGTCAGGAGGAACATTGATTGGTTACATTTTGCTCAGGAAATCAGCTGTGTCTCTGATAAATGATTTCGATCTATAGGCATATGTTCTCAAAACCTGATCAAGGAAAATTGAAATATGGCTCGTTATTGATTCCTTCCCGGAGACAATGGGTCTACCTGGAGGATTAACAACCAATTTGTGAATCTTTTGCAAAATATAAAGTAAAGGAGTAGTTAGATATGTAACAGTTAGAAATTCAAATAATGCTTTATCAATGATACCTTCACTCAAGGCAGGTCCTAAACAACTACTGATTTTCCGTGCAATATTATTTTTCGGGTCAGAGTTCAACTCCAAATAGGTGGCCTTGTCACCCAGTTGGCGAGTAACCTCAGTTAGATATTTTGGGCGGTCCATGATCACAACTGCCCCACCTTTGTCGGCGAGCTAGATGATTAATTTGTGATCATGGACTAGCTCATTGATTGCCAAGTGTTGTGCTTTAAACAAGTTAAAGTGATGAGATATATCACTAGTAATGCAAATGTGGTGGCCCAGTAAGGGATGGTGTTTCCCGTACTTCTCATGCCCTGTTAGGCAGAGTCTCTCCATGTCCTATTATCCCCTGTGTATATACGTTGTGATATTAATATTGTACTGTTTCTTTAATTGTTATACCATGTGATTGTTACCCAGGAGGCTCTAGTGACCAGGTGATCCCCCAAGTGACCTATGGGCTCCTTGCACAGCCCCCCTATATAACCAGGGGAGGGGCTGCAAACTCTCTCTTAGTTCCTAAGGTCCAGTGTAGACAAGTCGTCTCAGTTTGTGTGTCCGGAGTATTGGAGGCCTCAAGCCTAAAGTCTGCAGCCACCTGTTAATTGCAAGTAAGCCAAAGTAATCTAATTGTCAGTCATCACGTCAGTCAAGTCTACTGTTTAGTCACCATGGCCTGTCTAGCTACTGCAAGTCCCAGCAAGCCTGCGAGGGCCCCCTGTGTCACTGGTCACCTCCTTGGGATATTGGCTGTACTGCATAGACTGTGTCATCTGTCTACCCTCAGTAAAGCTACCGTTTGTCCATAACTTGGCTTCAGTGTCTTCATTGCCCCCGTGCCTAGCCCAGGACCAGTGGTATTACCTTCGGGTGGTTAATGCAAAACCAAGCCCTGGCGTCATGACAAGAAGGGGTTAAAGAGACAGCTGTCACACCCCCTCCCATAGGCTTGCATTGAGGGGCGGAGCGTGACGTCACACGCCGACGGCCCCGTGGTCGCTGGTAATCAGACCCGGAGCGAACATGCTCCAGGGACTGATTTAAACTGGGGTGCTGCGTGAAAGATAACGGGGGTCCTCAGCGGCGGGACCCCCGCGATCAGGCATCTTATCCCCTATCCTTTGGATAGGGGATAAAATGTCTAAGCACCGGAGTACCCCTTTAATAACATCTGCCCCTTGGGTTATAACATCTACCCTTTACCGGCCGGACCAATAGAGGAAGTTCCCTGGGTGCAGCCATATTGGAGGTTCTGGCAGCTTCGTCCTGCTCTGCTGTCTATTAGCTGGCACCCGCTGCAGCGCAGGCTCTGAAAGTACCTGCGGGCATCAGTATCCAGTCTCCGGTGCCGGTAATTAGCCACGTTAACCTCTAGTGCCCAACAGTATTACCGGGTAACTGCAAAATAGAGGGGGAGCACCCCTCAGAGTGCTTCAGCCAGCAAAGACTAAGCCACTGCAGCACCTCAACCAGCTTCTATAAGCGACAGTGCACTCAATTCATCTTAAAGTGACAGCACACTTAATTCTTCTTAAAGTGACAGTGCACTCAGTTCTTCTTAAAGTGACGGCGCACTCAAAAAAGTCTACAAGATGTCAGCACTCAGCTCTCCAGATCCACCAGGCGAAGGTGCTCCTTCATCTTCAGCAGCGGGATCATTTGCAGCCCCAGCGACCGGAATGCTGCCAGTACTGCCTGAAGTCCACATCAACAACCTGTGTTTTCCAGCGTCAGCCCCGGTTTTCATGGGGAACCCTGTCCTCCCTACCTACAATGGAGACCCCTTCACCTTGAGGGATTTCAAGGAAAGAATCCAGAGTCTGTTTATCTTTTACTCTTTCCGTCCTAATCAACAGGTGCCATTGCTCACAGTACAACTACAGGGGTCAGCATTAGAGGAAGTCCGCACCTGGCCAACCTCCGAGAAGGCAACTGTAGAGCAGATCTTTAAAGGACTGTACCAGGTATTTGAGTCACATTCTCCGTCAGAGGTACGTCTCCGGCTGTATGAAAGGCGACAGAAGCCAGGTGAGGCTTTAAGAGCTTATGCCGTGGCCCTACAGAATGCCCTAGAGACTGTCCAAAAACTAGATAGTATAACTCCTGAACAGGGCAACAAGGTGTTAATGGACAGATTAATCGATGGGGCTCATAATACGAGGGACAAAGCCCAATTGAGAATGTTAGCAGTCCAAAACCCAAATTTTTCCTTCCCCACTTTTAAGAGGAATTTTATAAACCTGTCCAAGAGCCCCTAGGGGTGGTAGTTAGGCCCATACCACCACCATCACCGGCCCTCGCCCCAGTATCATCTGCTTTGCCAGTCATCACAGCCTCTGACCTACAAACTGTTAAGCAGGACCTTCAACAGTTGACTAAGGCGGTGAAGGAGCTTGCCACCCGGGCCACTCCACCTGACCGTGAACAGCCCTCACATAGAAAACCTGTCCCTGTTCCTGTTCCTTGCAATTTTAACCCCCACAATTGCAATAGGCCCTCGGGGACTCAAAGGCCCTTTTGTACTTACTGCAATAAGTTAGAACATTGGAAGATGCAGTGCTGGGATTTAAACGGATTTCCACTGAGGTCGCGGACCGGCCCTCAGGAAAACAGTCACCAGGTCCAAACCCCAAATGACCTAAGTCAGGACTCGCACTTTATGTCGCCTCCTGCCCCTATGTAAAAATTGTAACCAGAGTACAAGACATCAGGTCGGTGACCTTGCAACCTAACACAGAGACCATAATCTGGTGCCGTGCACGTCTTGGAGTAAGGAACAAGGACTATCAGACCCTGCTGGAGCCTATGACACTGGAAGATCATCCCTTGTCCGAGCTGCGAGAAGCCTTGTCACAGTTACCAATGGGAGAGTCCCAGTCCGGTTAGTCAATCTGTCTGATGCTGCTACTGTGTTACCTAAATACACCCCAGTCACCCAGCTGTATCTCATAGAGTCAAGGGACATCCTAACAGAATGAAAGGTAGCCCGACAGCGTGTGGCCCAAGTGGCTGAAGGATCCGGTGCAAGTACTCCTGAGCCCTGGTGGGCGCAACTCCAAGTAGGAGATGATACTACCCCAAGGGATCAAGTCAAGGGAGTAATCAACGTCACCAAAAGGCACCACAAGGCTTTTAGTAAACATCCCAAAAACTTTGGACATACGTCTTTGATCCAGCACAGAATCCTCACCGGTGACAGTCCACCTATTAAAGAAAGACACTGGCTGGTCGCGACAGGCATGTAACAGACTGTCAAGAAGATGCTGGCCGACATGATAGAGGCGGATGTCATTCAAGAAAGTCAGAGTCCCTGGGCGGCACCCCTTGTTCTGGTCAAGAAAAAGGATGGAACTATGCGCTTTTGTGTCGACTACAGGAAGTTGAACAATGTCACATATAAGGACGCTTATCCTCTGCCAAGAATCAAAGAGTCACTCACAGCCCTCGGGTCAGCTGCTTTCTTCACCTTTGACTTATCCAGCGGGTATGGGCCGTGACTGAAAAGTTTAAGGACTGCTTGGCTGCCATGCCATTTACTGTCTACACAGATAACAACCCGTTGGCCCATCTCAATACTGCCAAGTTGGGTACCATCGAGCAGAGTTGAGCCTCAAGATTGGCCAACTACAGTTTCACCATCAAGTACAGGAGCGGCAAATCAAATGCCAATGCCGATGTACTGTCTCGGATGACCCCTGGCGAAGAACCACCTGTCGAAGACGAGAGGGAAGATGTGGAGGACCAAGAGAAGACCGCCTTTGTGACACCCATGGGACTGTTCAAGTTTATGAGTATGCCGTTTGGACTATGTAATGCCCCTGCTACATTCTAGTGTCTGATGGAGCGGTGCCTGGGCCATCTGAACGTTCAAAGTATCCTATTGTGTCCAAGTCTTACCAGGAGCACCTCAGTCATCTGTTAGACGTCTTCCAAGTCCTGATCAAGCATGGGCTGAAGATCAAGCTGTCAAAGTGTCATCTACTTAAGCTGCAGGTACACTACCTCGGTTATGTTATCAGCACAGAGGGAGTCCAGCCTAATCCTGAAAAAGTGGAAGTTAAGAACTGGCATACCCCGTGCACGGTGAAAGATGTCAGGAGCTTCCTGGGGTTTTCCGGCTACTACCGTCCCTTTATTCCCCACTTCGCCCAGATTGCAGAACCCCTCACAGCTCTCTTGCAGGGTATGGCGAAGGAGAACTACTGTGGAAGATTATCTGTTGAATTGGCCGAAGAGCAAGAGACAGCGTTCCGAGCTCTAAAACATCTCCAGACTACAGTCAGCGGTTCCGGCTGTATACTGATGCCAGCTTTGAAGTTCTGGGAGCTGTCGTGTCCCAAGTTCAAGGAGGACAAGGGTGAGTAATAGCCTGTGCCAAATGATGCAAACTACAGCTCCTTCAAGCTTGAACTTCTAGCCCTTGTATGGGCCGTGACTGAAAAGTTTAAGGACTACTTGGCTGCCATGCCATTTACTGTCTACACAGATAGCAACCCATTGGCCCATCTCAATACTGCCAAGTTGGGTACCATCGAGCAGTGTTAAGCCTCAAGATTGGCCAACTACAGTTTGACCATCAAGTACAGGAGCGGCAAGTCAAATGTCAATGCCGATGTACTGTCTCGGATGACCCCTGGCGAAGAACCACCTGTCGAAGAAGTGGGAAGTGGTAAAATGGAGATGCCCCCATTTTACCAGAAGCCAGAAGTTTGTGAATCAGAATGTTGTGACCACCCATGGGACGGTGAAAACAGGTGCGAGAAGGTCCAAGAAGACCTATACACGTGGAAGACTCTACAAGTAGCACTGTGACTACGAGTTGAAATGTCTATGGTGACAGAGGAAGCGACTGTTGTGCCGGAATTCTTTGGATCCGGTCTCTGGTGATCGACTTCATCAGATTCTGGTTCCCCAAAGAGACGCGGTGATGAGATCAACGCATAACATGATCAGTCGGGACACTTTGGAGTCCACAAGACCGAGGCTACTGTCAGACGAAGACTCTACTGGATTGGGATGTGGAGCGACATTGAGAAATGGGGCAGTGAGTGTGCAGTCTACAACGTCACCAAAAATGTGTGCAAAGACGCAAGAACACCCCTCCATTCCATCCAGAGTGAAAGGCCTAGTCAGTTGGTCGCGCTAGACCATGTCTCACCTATGCTCTCACCATGGTGGATCACTACTCGAAATGGGTTGTTTTAGTACCTGTTAAAGAACTCACAGCCAAAACAGTGGCCCAGATGTTCTACTGCAATTGGTTACAAACCCTTGGGTGACCAAAGTCTGTCCTAACGGACCGAGGAACGGCCCAACTCTTCCAGGAGCTGTGTCAGTTCCACGCCTGTAAGATACTTCGGACTACAGCTTACCACCCTCAAGGGAACGGGCTCTCTGAGCACATCAATCAAGTCTTCATCCACATGTTGTGAGCAGATTCTGTATCCAAGCAGGAAGAGTGGCCCCGATTGTTGCCCGAATTGTTGGAGATTTACAACAACACTGTCCAATGTTCTACAGGGTACACTGCTTTCTACCTGATGATGGGTTGGAATGGGAAGCTGCCGAAGGACCGAACGTTTGGGCTTCAGGCCCCATTCAATAGCTCCCCGCAAGCCTCCATGGAGTGGGTTTCTGACTATCAAATAAGGATCTAAGAAGCAAAAGAGATTGTTGGCAAAAAGATCGGCGAGGCTCAACAAAGACAACAGCAAGCTTATAACCGTCATGCCTCTGCCAAACCCCTCCAGTTAGGTGACAATGTCTGGCTGCGGAACTCATAAACTGGACTCTATCTGGGAGACAGAACCATATACAGTGACGGCGGTACCCTATCCAGACTCTGACGTGTACAAAAACTTGGGTACGAGCTGCAAGTTGTCCATCGTAACAGAATCAATCTATGTCATAAAGAAAACCTACCTGTGGTCTCAGTACCTTCACAACCAGCAGTCAGACCTACGAGGGAATACGTGCAGGAGAAGGCATCCATCCATCCATAGATGTTCCAGTGTTCTCTCCCAGCTAATCTGCAATCTTCTGTATTGCGCCAATACCGGGACTGGTAAAACCAACCTTAGTCTCCACAACAGCACCCCGTTCTGTCACAAATTGGTGCCAGTCTATACTCCAGTCTCCAGACCACCTGTGTCACCAAAGTCTATGCCCGCAAAGTCCTGCCAGTCCAGAACCGCTACCTACTCCAGCATTTGACGAGAGAGAGCCTGTTGCAATCCAATCGAGTCAAGAGCTCCCAAAGAAGTAGGCGTTCCTGAATACCAAGAGGTGGTGCTGCGTAGGTCCCAACGGTCCACTCAAGGCCAAGTTCCAGCCAGATAGAAAGATTGACTTGTCACAGAAAGATTCAAGTAACACATAGAGTCCTTTGCTACACATAGTCCACTAATACCACATTAAGTCATGTATATATGTCTATATCTACAGCAGGGCCGTAGCATTTATTATAGTTCAGTACACTATAGTCAAATGCTAATGTCTATGGTAAAAATGTCTAATATTTTCTTATGTCCACGCGCCCAGGATACTTTGCTGGCCAGAAGGTATTCCTGTTAACACACTGCGCACGTAGAGAAAAAAAAAATAAGCTAACAAATGTTTAGTGATATACATAGAGTTCTGGGGAGAAGTGTGTCCACCGAGGGACCCCAGTAGCCAAGGCATTGGGTAAAAAGCCTCTGGCAGCCCAATCCGTCAGAATAGTATTTAATGCTATGTATAATGTCATAGTTATATCCTTCAGTAGTCTTTATAAGTTCAGAGCATGTATAGACATTTCATATACAAGGACTCTTTTTACATGTACCAGTTCAAGCTATTTCATTTATCAAACCTTGTGCAGGTAAATCTCCCCCATAATATTTTTGCGAAAAAATAGGTGGACAGAAATATGACGCTGCCCCTTTAATAAGACATATAGGGGAGGACAGGCAAGGTCTATGTCAGTTTTTCCCAACCAGGGTGCCAGGGTGCCTCCAGCTGTTGCAAACCTTGTGCAGGTAGATCTACCCATAAATTTATGCAAAAAACAGGTTGACATGAAATATGATGCTGCCCTCAGGTTAGGAGGACAGGTAAGGTCTATGTCAGTGTTTCCCAACCACGTTGCCTCCAGCTGTTGCAAAACTACAACTCCCAGCATGCCCGGACAGCCAACGGCTGTCCGGGCATGCTGGGAGTTGTAGTTTTGCAACAGCTGGAGGCACCCTAGTTGGGAAACACTGGTCTATGTACATGATAGATAAATGTATTCAAGGCAGGAAATGCAGAGGACCGTGTCACATGTGACAATACATTTGTTGTGACTGCAGCACCGAGGTGTTAAGGCTTGTGCCAAACTACATGTAAGACAGAATAACTTGTAGCCTAAGGGCAACATCCAACAAATGAGCAGCTGGAAAGTCTGACAGCGTCAGCAAATACTGATTCTGTGAATGTCTGGACCGAGGCCTCTCTGGGGTACAACAGGCAACATGGTGGCAGGAATCAGTGTATAAAATTCAGGACTAAGTTAAAATAAACCTGGGACCCCACTAGGGTTGCTACCTAGCCAGTATTTTGGCCACTCTGCCAGTATTTTTATATTAAAAATACCGGCAATGCAATGGCTGGTATTTATCCAACCAATCCTCCAACTCCCGGAATGTTGCACCATATACTATACCAGTGTTTCCCAACCAGACCCCCTCCAGCTGTTGCAAAATTACAACTCCCAGCATGCCCGGACAGCCGTTGGCTGTCCGGGCATGCTGGGAGTTGTAGTTTTGCCGCAGCTGGAGGCACCCTTGGTTGGGAAACACTGACCTATATTATATACTAGTATATAGTCCAACATGCTGGGAGTTGTAGCTTTGCAACAGCTGGAGGCACCCTTAGTTGGGAAACACTGACCTATACTATATATTACTATATAGTGCAACATGCTGGGAGTTGTAGTTTTGCAACAGCTGGAGGCTCCCTTGGTTGGGAAACACTGACCTATACTATTTACTACTATATAGTCCAACATGCTGGGAGTTATAGTTTTTTGCAGCAGCAGGAGGCACCCCTGGTTGGGAAACACTGACCTATACTATATACTACTATATAGTGCAACATGCTGGGAGCTGTAGTTTTGCAACAGCTGGAGGCACCCCTGGTTGGGAAACACTGACCGATACTATATATACTACTATATAGTGCAACATGCTGGGAGTTGTAGTTTTGCAACAGCTGGAGGCACCCCTGGTTGGGAAACACTGACCTATATACTATATACTACTATATAGTACAACATGCTGGGAGTTGTAGTTTTGCAGCAGCTGGAGGCACCCTTGGTTGGGAAACACTGACCTATACTATATACTACTATATAGTCCAACATGCTGGGAATTGTAGTTTTGCAACAGCTGGAGGCACCCCTGGTTGGGAAACACTGACCTATACTATATACTATTATATAATCCAACATGCTGGGAATTGTAGTTTTGCAACAGCTGGAGGCACCCTTAGTTGGGAAACACTGACCTATACTATATACTACTATATAGTGCAACATGCTGGGAGTTGTAGTTTTGCAACAGCTGGAGGCACCCTTGGTTGGGAAACACTGACCTATACTATATACTACTATATAGTGCAACATGCTGGGAGTTGTCATTTTGCAACAGCTGGAGGCGCCCCTGGTTGGGAAACACTGACCTATACTATATATACTACTATAAAGTCCAACATGCTGGGAGTTGTAGTTTTGCAACAGCTGGAGGCACCCCTGGTTGGGAAACACTGACCTATACTATATACTACTATATAGTCCAACATGCTGGGAGTTGTAGTTTTGCAACAGCTGGAGGCACCCTTGGTTGGGAAACACTGACCTATACTATATATACTACTATATGGTCCAACATGCTGGGAGTTGTAGTTTTGCAACAGCTGGAGGCACCCCTGGTTGGGAAACACTCTCATCAAAAGAAAAATGGTACTAAAAACTACAGATCGGGGGGCAAAAAATGAGCCTCACACAGGCCATATAAATAGAAATGAAAAGGCTATAGGGATCAGAATAGGAGAAAACGTCCCCCGCATATGTGTATGCTGTGATGTCACGCATTTATAATTAATTATGCAAATTAGCATGGCCGGTATTTTTTATATTTTTTGCAAGAAAGGTGGCGACCCTAGGCCTCACACACCAGCCCCGGGCCTGGCAGGTCAGGATAACCGCATTATAGAATCCCTGTTGGCCATGACTGGTTATGGAAGTCATGACGAGCAAATACAATAAGGTCACCCCCTTCCCCAGACACTGGTGTTTAACAAACCTTGGACCCAGGGCCTCCACCAAGTTTAAGGAAACCTTACAGGTCCCTGGGGTCTCACACACTGATCCAGGGATTTGACAGGTCAGGAGAACAGTGTTCCAAATGTATTCTCCACCACTCATGGCTGGTCACACTCTTTAGTCACACTCGCTGCGCCCCCTATTGCCAGTCAGACTTGATTGACAGACTGAGCATAGGGCCTCGCCCCTCGTGATGTCATGCCACTCCCCTCAAAGCAAGTTTATGGGAGAGGCCGTGGTGGGCTCCACGCCCCCTCCCATAGACTTGCATTGAGGGGGTGTGACATGACATAACAAGGGGCGTGGCCGTGACATAATGATGCCCGCACCCAGCTTTCTAAACAAACGCCGAGTGCTGCACAGATCCCGCAGCTGGGACCCCCGTGATCAGACATCTTATCTCCTATCCTTTGGATAGGGGATAAGATGTCTAGGGGCGGAGTACCCCTTTAATTTTTACTTACAGTCATGGCCGTAAATGTTGGCACCCCTGAACTTTTTCAAGAAAATGAAGTATTTCTCACAGAAAAGGATTGCAGTAACACATGTTTTGCTATACACATGTTTATTCCCTTTGTGTGTATTGGAACTAAACCAAAAAAGTAGGAAAAAAAGCAAATTGGACATAATGTCACCAAACTCCAAAAATGGTCTGGACAAAATTATTGGCACCCTTTCAAAATTGTGGAAAAATAAGATTGTTTCAAGCATGTGATGCTCCTTTATACTCACCTGGGGCAAGTAACAGGTGTGGGCAATATAAAAATCACACCTGAAAGCAGATAAAAAGGAGAGAAGTTCACTTAGTCTTTGCATTGTGTGTCTGTGTGTGTCACACTAAGCATGGACAACAGAAAGAGGAGAAGAGAACTGTCTGAGGACTGGAGAACCAAAATTGTGGAAAAATATCAACAATCTGGAGGTTACAAGTCCATCTCCAGAGATCTAGATTTGCCTTTGTCCACAGTGCGCAACATTATCAAGAAGTTTGCAACCCATGGCACTGTAGCTAATCTCCCTGGGCGTGGACGGAAGAGAAAACTTGATGAAAGGTGTCAAGACAGGATAGTCTGGATGGGGGATAAGCAGCCCCAAACAAGTTCCAAAGATATCCAAGCTGTCCTGCAGGCTCAGGGAGCATCAGTGTCAGTGCAAACTACCCGTCAACATTTAAATGAAATTAAACGCTACGGCAGGAGACCCAGGAGGACCCCACTATGGAGGAGACCCAGGAGGACCCCACTGCTGACACAGAGATATAAAAAAGAAAGACTACATTTTGCCAAAATGAACTTGAGTAGCCAAAATCCTTCTGGGAAAATGTCTTGTGGACAGATGAGACCAAGATTGAGCTTTTTGGTAAAGCCCATCCTTCTACTGTTTACCGAAAACGGAATGAGGCCTACAAAGAAAAGAACACAGTACCTACAGTGACATATGTTGGAGGTCAATGATGTTTTGGGTTGTTTTGCTGCCTCTGGCACTGGGGGCCTTGAATGTGTACAAGGCATCATGAAATCTGAGGATTACCAATGGATTTTGGGTCACACTGTACAGCCCAGTGTCAGAAAGCTGGGTTTGTTTCCGAGATCTTGGGTCTTCCAGCAGGACAATGACCCCAAACATATGTCAAAAAGCCCCAGAAATGGATGACAACAAAGTACTGGATAGTTCTGAAGTGTCAGCAATGAGTCCAGATCTAAATCCCATTGATCACCTGTGGAGAGATCTTATAATTACTGTTGGGAAAAGGCGCCTTCCAATAAGAGACCTGGAGCAGTTTGTAAAGGAAGAGTGGTCCAACATTCCGGCTGAGAGGTGTAAGAAGCTTATTGATGGTTATAGGAAGACACTGATTTCCCTTATTTTTTCCAAAGGGTGTGCAACCAAATATTAAGTTAAGGGTGCCAATAATTTTGTCCAGCCCATTTTTGGAGTTTGGTGACATTATGTCCAATTTGCATTTTTTCCTCCCTTTTTTGGTTTAGTTCCAATACACACAAAGGGAATAAACATGTGTATAGCAAAACATGTGTTACTGCAATCCTTTCCTGTGAGAAATACTTCATTTTCTAGAAAAATTTCAGGGGTGCCAACATTTACGGCCATGACTGTACATTATTGGAGCGCTGTTCTCCTGACCTGTCAGGTCACAAGGTTGGTGTGTGGGGCCTCATGGACCTGACAGGTTACCTGTAAAGCTGTTGGAGGCCCCTCGGGCCAAAGTTTGGATGATGAAGAGCCCACCTGGCCCTGCCAACAAATATGCAAAAAGGCAATGGGAAATGCAATGGAAAACACAGCTCGGGGCCTCCATGTGTGCTGTGATCTATACTATACAAGAGATGGCCGCTTATGATATCCCTACTGATGTCTATGGGAGATATGGAGACAACCAAGTCCATTAGCTGTCAATGAGAAGACTAAACAGTCATAATAGGCCCTCTACGCCCCCAAGGTTATGGAGGCCCCGACTGTTCTTCTAAATTTTCCCATTTGACCATTATCCTATGATGGCGGCATGTCAATGAGCTTCTTTTTAGTTAGAATTAGAAAAAATATTCCTGTAACTTTCGATTTTCAAACATTTGATGAGTTACATGAAGTTAAACACTTTAAAGGGGTTCTCCACCATGCAGTGATTTTAGTATGTACCTGGCAGACAGTAATGGACATGCTTAGGAAGCATCTGCACTTGTCTTGGGGCTAAATGGCTATGTTGTGAGATTACCGTAACGCTGTGGCTAGCTTCTTGTGAACTAGTATTTCCTGTTTGACTTTTCCTTTTTTGACTACAAATGCCACAATTCCATTTTCCTCCCTCCCACACATCAGCCACCCCACCCATTGAAACATAAATGAGCTGCAACCATTCAAAAGACCTGTGGTTTTCAATCAGGGTGCCTCCAGCTGTTGCATTAGTTGCAGATTGATTGCTCCACCCATTGAAGCCTACAGGCTCCCTGTCATCAGCTGACTAGTGATGTCAGGTCTCGGCCGCATTGCAACCTGGGAAAAATCTGAGACAACAGTCATTTTGTATTCTGTTAAAAAGAAATATTAGGGTTAAAATCACAGAAGAATTGTGAGAAAACCATCACACACAGGTACAGACACTATATTATGAACTACCCTAACTTTACAGCCCCTGTAGCACAGTCAAATAAAAATAAATTCCTGGAATACCCCTTTAACGACCTGTGCCGCGGTGCGACCCTGCATCACATCGCGTCGGCCCCGGCGCTCATCAACGGCCGGGACCCGCGACTAATACCACACATGGCCGGTCGCGGCAATGTGCGGTATTAACCCTTTAGAAGCGGCGGTCAAAGCTGACCGCCGCTTCTAAAGCGAAAGTGAAACTGCGGTGAAATTGCGGCGTCCCGAACAGCTGACAGGAAACCAAGAGGGCCCTTACCTGCCTCCTCGGTGTCCAATCGACGAATGACTGCTCCGTGCCTGAGATCCAGGCAGGAGCAGTCAAGCGCCGATAACACTGATCACAGGCGTGTTAATACACGCCAATGATCAGCATAGGAGATCAGTGTGTGCAGTGTTATAGGTCCCTATGGGATAACAATGATCAGTGTGTGCAGTGTTATAGGTCCCTATGGGACCTATAACACTGCAAAAAAAAAGTAAAAAAAAAAGTGTTAATAAAGGTCATTTAACCCCTTCCCTAATAAAAGTTTGAATCACCCCCCTTTTCCCATAAAAAAAAATAAAACAATGTAAATAAAAATAAACATATGTGGTATCGCCGCGTGCGTAAATGTCCGAACTCTAAAAATATATCATTAATTAAACCGCACGATCAATGGCGTATGCGCAAAAAAATTCCAAATTCCAAAAAAGCGTATTTTTGGTCACTTTTTATACCATTAAAAATGAATCAAAAGTGATCAAAGAGTCAGATCAAAACAAAAATCATACCGATAAAAACTTCAGATCACGGCGCAAAAAATGAGTCCTCATACCGCTCTGTACGTGGAAAAATAAAAAAGTTATAGGGGTCAGAAGATGACATTTTTAAACGTATAAATTTTCCTTAATGTAGTTATGATTTTTTCCAGAAGTGCGGCAAAATCAAACCTATATAAGTAGGGGATCATTTTAACCATATGGATCTACAGAATAAAGAGAAGGTGTCATTTTTACCGAAATATGCACTGCGTAGAAACGGAAGCCCCCAAAATTTACAAAATGGCGTTTTTTCTTCGATTTTGTCGCACAATGATTTTTTTTTCATTTCGCCGTGAATTTTTGGGTAAAATGACTGACGCCATTGCAAAGTAGAATTGGTGACGCGAAAAATAAGCCATAATATAGATTTTTGGTGGAAAATTGAAAGGGTTATGATTTTTAAAAGGTAAGGAAGAAAAAACGAAAGTGCAAAAACTGAAAAACCCTGAGTCCTTAAGGGGTTAAAGAAAAATTTGGGATGAAGGACAGTGAAATGTTTTATTATATACAAATTAAACACATGGTCGCCTGCACAACAGATAAAAGCTGTTTTATTATAAATTACCATATCATTTTTGATGGTTTATTAAGTTGGAATTGGGGGAAAAAAAAACTTGTCACGTTTGTATAAATTTTTTAACTCCTGGTTAGGAGAGGATGGGTGGAAAAATATAAAAAAAATTGGATGAAAGAAGTCGGCGGGTTGGTGGATGAAACTTGGCACAATATTGGTGTTAATTTGAATAGAGTATCACTGAATATGCAGCACAAAATCATCCAGTTTAGGATGTTACATAGGGGCTATTATACCCCCATCCAAATGAGGAAATTTGGTATATGTGAATCGTCAAATTGCCTTAGTTGTGGAAGTGAGGATGCAGATTTTAGACATTATATGTGGGATTGCCAAGTAATATCTAATTACTGGGAGCAAGTATTGAATGAACATTCTTGAAGATAAAATAGTAAAAAGATTCCTCGTAGTGTTGTGTTCGTTATTTTAGGGGACATAGAAAATATAGGGGACGATTTAGGAGTTCTTATGTAGGACTTTGGTCTATGCAAGATTGGTAATAGTGCGTAACTGGATTAAACCTGATGGACCCTCTGTGAGAGAATGGCAAAGAGAAGTTCAGAGTGTTAAAGGGGTACTCAGGCGCTAAGGAAGAAGAAAGCACACGTGCAGGGGGGCCTCCAGCTGCTCCAAAAAGTCCAATTAGAAAATTAAAACTTCACCTTTAATATAGCATGTTTAAAAACGAAGGATATCCATGATGGAAATAAAAGAAGAAGGAAGGTAAACCGACGCGTTTCGAGCCTGTACTGGCTCTTAGTCAGTGCCACGACTAAGAGCCAGTACAGGCTCGAAACGCGTCGGTTTACCTTCCTTCTTCTTTTATTTCCATCATGGATATCCTTCGTTTTTAAACATGCTATATTAAAGGTGAAGTTTTAATTTTCTAATTGGACATTTTGGAGCAGCTGGAGGCCCCCCTGCACGTGTGCTTTCTTCTTCCATTGTTCTCCAGGACACGGCCCGCGCCTTGCCTGCCTTGCTTTCCTGCAACTACGGAGCTCCTGCATCCAATACCGCACGGTGGTGAGCTGAATCCCCCTTTTTCTTTGTTTTTTACTCAGGCGCTAAGACATCTTATCCCCTATCCAAAGGATAGGGGATAAGATGCCTGATCACGGGGGTCCGGCCGCTGGGGACCCCCGAGATCTTTTACACAGCACCCCATTACCATCAGCCCCCGGAGCATGTTTGCTCCGGGTCTGATGACTGCCGATCACAGGGCTGGAGTATTGTGACGTCACGCTCCAGGTGGGCTCTGAGGACTGGTTTGGGGACCACTGTCCTAAAGGAAACAATGGCCATTCGGTGTCAGTAGGTCAGTGCCGAAAAACAAGCTGGATCATTCACTGTCACCACATAAACTTGCTTCAACCATCTTGAGATTGTGGTTTATAGGTTTATAGATTTTTTGTGGTCAGGGCTTAAATAAGACAACTTACCGGTGGCCCATAACCATACCCAGCGGTTTGATGTGTGCCATAACCGCGCGTGTAGAGGGCACGCCTATAGAGAGCATACCCTATAAGATGATTAAAGGGGTACTCCGCCCCTAGACATCTTATCCCCTTTCCAAAGAATAGAGGATAAGATGTCTGATCGTGGGGGTCCTGCCACTGGGGACCCCCCCGTGAACTAGGCTGCGGCATCATAGACATCCAGTGCATGGAGTAAACTTCACTCTGTGCCGGATGACTGGCGATGCGGGGTAGAGGCTCGTGATGGCCACGCCTCCTGCCATAGACTTGCATTGAGGGGGCCTGGCCGTGACATCACGAGATTCCGGTGCTGCACCTGACGCTCTAAACGAACACGGGGTTCGGCAGGGAGATCATGGTGGTCCCCAGAGGCGGGACCCCCGCAATCAGACATCTTCTCCCCTATCCTTTGGATAGAGGATAAGATGTCTAGGGGCAGAGTACCCCTTTAAGGAAAGAAAGGGAGAGTTGGGTGGATGCGAAACGCAACAACCGCCCCAATGAGAAGGACTGGAAGTGTTATAAAGGCCACCAGCCCCTCCCACAAATACAGCCCTATGGGCTTCATACATAGCTGCAAATCTGACCAATTTTTGGCCAAACAAAAAAGTGATTCCCCGTTGAGATCCGTAGCATATTATTGGGAAATACGCGTTACAAAAGGAGATGAACAGATGTCAAAACCCTGTTCAGTATTATAAATGGTGACGGCCATGGGTGGAATTTGACCAAAAAGCTTCTCTAGTGAGGATAGTTTGGCAGTTTTGACGGTTCGGTTGGAGAACCTATCTTATTTTTAGCTTCACCATTGATCTGCAGGAGTGATGATGACGTGGGGAACACTACAGGGGTCAAGTCCTGGGGAAAAAAGTGTAGAAACTCAAGATTTCCACTCTGCTGTGGAAAAAGTGCAGGAATTGCATTCCCATGCCTTCCTGCAGGACCCGAGCCCTGGAACACTCTGTATTTTATGTCTCGTTGGCCAATAATAAACATTAAAGCATGGAGAGAACGGGGAAGACTGTCCAGATCAGGACAACATCTGCATCTAAATTACCCTTCAGATGTAAACACCCAGATAAGTAATGGCCAAATGTCTACGTGTCTACAGGCTTTACTGGATCGTGTCTACAGGCTTTACTGGATCGTGTCTACAGGCTTTACTGGATCGTGTCTACAGGCTTTACTGGATCATGTCTACAGGCTTTACTGGATCGTGTCTATAGGCTTTACTGGATCGTGTCTACACGCTTTACTGGATTGTATCTACACGCTTTAATGGATCGTGTCTACAGGCTTTACTGGATCGTGTCTACAGGCTTTACTGGATCGTGTCTACAGGCTTTACTGGATCATGTCTACAGGCTTTACTGGATCGTGTCTACAGGCTTTACTGGATCGTGTCTACAGGCTTTACTGGATCGTGTCTACAGGCTTTACTGGATCGTGTCTACAGGCTTTACTGGATCGTGTCTACAGGCTTTACTGGATCGTGTCTACAGGCTTTACTGGATCGTGTCTACACGCTTTACTGGATCGTGTCTACAGGCTTTACTGGATCGTGTCTACAGGCTTTACTGGATCGTGTCTACAGGCTTTACTGGATCGTGTCTACAGGCTTTACTGGATCGTGTCTACAGGCTTTACTGGATCGTGTCTACAGGCTTTACTGGATCGTGTCTACAGGCTTTACTGGATCGTGTCTACAGGCTTTACTGGATCGTGTCTACAGGCTTTACTGGATCGTGTCTACAGGCTTTACTGGATCGTGTCTACACGCTTTACTGGATCGTGTCTACAGGCTTTACTGGATCGTGTCTACACGCTTTACTGGATCGTGTCTACAGGCTTTACTGGATCGTGTCTACAGGCTTTACTGGATCGTGTCTACACGCTTTACTGGATCGTGTCTACACGCTTTACTGGATCGTGTCTACAGGCTTTACTGGATCGTGTCTACAGGCTTTACTGGATCGTGTCTACAGGCTTTACTGGATCGTGTCTACAGGCTTTACTGGATCGTGTCTACAGGCTTTACTGGATCGTGTCTACAGGCTTTACTGGATCGTGTCTACACGCTTTACTGGATCGTGTCTACAGGCTTTACTGGATCGTGTCTACAGGCTTTACTGGATCGTGTCTACAGGCTTTACTGGATCGTGTCTACAGGCTTTACTGGATCGTGTCTACAGGCTTTACTGGATCGTGTCTACAGGCTTTACTGGATCGTGTCTACAGGCTTTACTGGATCGTGTCTACACGCTTTACTGGATCGTGTCTACAGGCTTTACTGGATCGTGTCTACAGGCTTTACTGGATCGTGTCTACAGGCTTTACTGGATCGTGTCTACACGCTTTACTGGATCGTGTCTACAGGCTTTACTGGATCGTGTCTACAGGCTTTACTGGATCGTGTCTACAGGCTTTACTGGATCGTGTCTACACGCTTTACTGGATCGTGTCTACAGGCTTTACTGGATCGTGTCTACAGGCTTTACTGGATCGTGTCTACAGGCTTTACTGGATCGTGTCTACAGGCTTTACTGGATCGTGTGGGGCTGTCATGGGGCTGTCTGCTGATTTTGTTATCTATGGGATTTTTACTGTTATTTGCAAGTTTTTATTATAAGGCCTGGAGATTTCACTGGAAATAATCCAAAAAAATTCCCCAAAAAACAGTAAAAGACTAATTCTGGTAGTATTTAGGTAACTTGAGTTATCTTAGTAATTTAACTATTTTGGGAAAATTTGTCATCAAAACAAGGCACCAATCTATATACACTTTAGAGACTGTGGGTACAGATGGACCTTTTAATACAGTGGTCTCAAACTGTGACCCTCCAGATGTAGCAAAACTTCAACCCCCAGGATGCCCAGACAGCCGCTGGCTGCAGCATCCACCACCCCTCCACCCCCTGTGAACAGACGTCTTATCCCCTATCTAGGGTCGGAGTACCCCTTTACGCTTCAAAACCCAAGTGACTGTTTTGAAGTAAACATTAAAGGAGTACTCCGGTGCACACTTTCTTCATTTTATCCCATCCAGGCTGCAAAATAAAAGAAAACGCACTTTATCTTACCTGCCAACGAGCCCCCGAAGCTCCGGTACAGGTGTTCGGTCCCCGGGCTGTATTCTTCTTACTTCCTGTTAGCCCGGCACGTCACACGGAGCTTCAGCCTATCACTGGCCGCAGCGATGTGCCGCCTCGGCCAGTGATAGGCTGAAGCTCCGTGTGACGTGCCGGGCTAACAGGAAGTAAGAAGAATACAGCCCGGGGACCGAACACCTGTACCGGAGATTCGGGGGCTCGTTGGCAGGTAAGATAAAGTGCGTTTTCTTTTATTTTGCAGCCTGGACGGGATAACATGAAAAAAGTGTGCACCGGAGTACTCCTTTAAAGGGGTACTTTGGTGGAATTTTTTTTTTTTAAATCAACCGGTGCCAGAAAGTTATACAGATTTGTAAATTACTTCTATTAAAAAATCTTAACCCTTCCAGTACTTATCAGCTGCTGTACACTACAGAGGAAGTTTTTAGTTCTTTCCGTTCTGACCGCAGTGCTCTCTGCTGACACCTCTGTCCATGTCAGGAACTGTCCAGAGTAGGAGAGGTTTACTATGGGGATTTGCTCCTGCTCTGGACAGTTCCTGACATGGACAGAGGTGTCAGCAGAGAGCACTGTGGTCAGACTGGAAAGAACTACACAACTTCCTGTGGAGCATACAGCAGCTGATAAGTACTGGAGGGATTAAGATTTTTTTTAATAGAAGTAGTTTACAAATCTGTTTAACTTTCTGGAACCAGTTGATTTAAAAAAAACAAAAAAAACGGAGTACCCCTTTGACTCTTAAGACCTAATAGGACTCCAAAAAGGGGGAAATCCACATTTCCGAGTATGTAATGGTGATCGTAAGACCCTCAATATCATAGGGACAGGTGATCCCCGATGATCTCATTTTTAGAAACCCGTTTGGTTTGTATTATTCCTTTTATCTTTGATCATGGTTGGGAATTTATGGTCTTCTATTAGGTTTATTACCTAAATTTTTCAATATATTTATTTTTGTGTTAAGGAACTGCATATGGAATAATGTTTGGGGGTTCATATATATTTGTTTTGTTTTATGTAGTAGATGTGAAACTATAAAACACCTAAACCTCTCCAACAAGAGTAGCTTCATTAACCCTCATAACATAAACTATTGTTTAAATCAAGTTTTTTAGGGGGGAACGTTTTTTCTTCTTCAAATTCTCCATTTTACTATCTATTTTATAAAAAAAAAATCCTGAAATCTTGCAGTTTCCATTCTGGCCACTAGGCTTAAAACTAAACTGGGAATTTTTGTTCTTTCTGTGTTGATAAGGAAAAGAGAGCATTACAGTGAAAGGAATATAGAAAAAACAATAGAGGTAGCTCACAGCTCATTCTTCCCCTTTCTGTGGATTGACCTTGTAAAGGTCGCAGAGCACACCCAGGAATGTTTCCCACAGCTCCTTTTTATTGTTTCCTATGTCCATAGGGCTTACAGTAAAGCATCTCTATAAATGCTGTTAAAAACAGCTTAGGCAAGATGGCTGCCCATAATAATGTTCAAAAAAATTTAAGAAAAAGTAATCAGTACAGCATTACATTGAGAGGTGATGCCAGTAGATGAAACCCACAGATCAGCCTCCCCCTCCCTGTGAAATGACCTTCGCATAGGTCACAGAGAATACCCAGAAACCTTTCCCATTAATTTGAATGGGATAGCTCCTGTCTATTCTTGAATATATTCATGGGACTTGCTGAAAAGCATACCTCTTAATGATGTTAAAAATAGCTCAGGCAAGATGGCTGCCTCCATAATAATGTACAAAAAAAATGAAATAAAATAAAATTACAATCAGAAAATAGAAAAAGAAAAAAAAAAAAGTGAAAATAAATGTAGGCAATACATTCCCTTTAAGGCCACCATACAGATATCACAGTTTCCCAATGAGGGTGCCTCCAGATGTTGCAAAACTACAACTCACAGCATGCCCGGACAGCCGAAGGCTGTCCGGGCATGCTGGGAGTTGTAGTTTGGCAATATCGAGAGGCACCCTGGTTGGGAAACACTGCACTATATATTAGAGAAAGGTTGATGTGACCAGTTCACAGTCTTATACTTCTGTCTGCACCCCTATATGCCGTCTTATGTGACGCAGCTTTTATTTTATCCACAGATTGTGGAGCGCCTCCTTCTGGCTAATTGGTCGCAGTAAAGCCTTTTGCAACAGCTGGAGGCACCCTGGTTGGGAAACACTGCACTATATATTAAAGAAAGGTTGGTGTGACCGGTTCACGGTCTTATACTTAGGTCTGCACCCCTATATGCCGTCTTATGTGACGCAGCTTTTATTTTATCCACAGATTGTGGAGCGCCCCCTTCTGGCTAATTGGTCGCAGTAAAGCCTTTTGCAACAGCTGGAGGCACCCTGGTTGGGAAACACTGCACTATATATTAAAGAAAGGTTGGTGTGACCGGTTCACGGTCTTATACTTAGGTCTGCACCCCTATACGTCGTCTTATGTGACGCAGCTTTCATTTTATCCACAGATTGTGGAGCGCCCCCTTCTGGCTAATTGGCTGCAGTAAAGCCTCCTCAGCCTCATAACAAAAGCCTGGCGGTAAGCACTAAAGTCCGAGGATCAATTCATGTCAAGTCCAGCAAGTTAGTCAAGTCCAAGTAAGTACCGTCTAGCGTGGGTTGCCATCAGTCATATACAGCACAATCACACTTAGCGCTCTCCTGGGACTCAAAAAACAAGTGCAAAATGGTTGTTTCTAAACTTTTTGTCCCATTTTTCGCTGGCCTGAGCAGGAGGCTGAAAAAGTCATAAAGATAACATGTGATTAAAGGCGTCGGGAACTAGAACTTGTGCCAGGGCCAGGCAAACTGGGCAGTTGCCCAAAGCTCCCAGCTCTTGGGGGCTCCTGCCTGTACTGACACTTTCGGTAGTTTTCAGTGTGCCCAACAATAGAGTGAGGTGTGCTGTATAATGACAGCCGCTAGAGTTGAGCGAACTTACAGTAAATCGGCTCGTAGAGAACCTCGCAGCTCGGCCGTTGATTACTTTAGTCTGCATAAATTAGTTCAGCTTTCCAAGGGCTCGAGGTGGATACAGACCTAGGAGACCTAAGACTGTCATCCTAGACTTTTCCAGGCAACCAGAGCCCTTGGAAAGCTGAACTGATTTATGCCGACTAAAGTACCGTATTTTTCGCCGTATAAGACGCACTTTTTCTTCCCCAAAACTAGGGGGGGGAAAAGTTGGTGCGTCTTATACGGCAAATACACATTAAAACCCTGTCCTATCGCGGCGGTCCCTGCGGCCATCGACGGCCGGGACCCACGGCTAATACAGGACATTACCACCGATCGCGGTGATGCCCTGTATTAACCCTTCAGACGCGGTGATCAAAGCTGACCGCCGCGTCTGAAGCGAAACTGACACTAACCCGGCTGTTCGGGACCGCAGCGGTGAAATCGCGGCGTCCCGAACAGCTTACAGGACACCGGGAGGGACCTTACCTGCCTCCTCGGTGTCTGATCGGCGAATCCCCTGCATAGCCGACGCTCTCCTTCATCGTCATCACGTCGTCGCGCACGCCGTCCCGTCATCCAATAGGAGCGGAGTGCGTAGCAACGTGATGGCGGAGACGGAGAGCGAGGATACCGGGCAGCAGAGACGTTCCAGAGCGACGGGGACACCCCGGGGACGCGGCGACAGCGATGGAGGGCGACATCCAGGGCAGTGGTGACGGGTCCGGAGCGGCGGGGACAGGTGAGTATAACCTCCTATACCAGTGGTCATCAACCTGCGGACCTCCAGATGTTGCAAAACTACAACTCCCGGCATGTTGGCTGTCCGGGCATGCTGGGAGTTGTAGTTTTGCAACATCTGGAGGTCCGCAGGTTGAAGATCACTGTCCTATACTTTACATTGTATTTGGTTCAGAATCTTTTTTTTCTAGATTTTCCGCCTTTAAAATTGGGTGCGTCTTATATGGCGAAAAATACGGTAATCAACAGCCGAGTTGCGAGGTTCGCTACGAGCCAATATACTGTAAGTTCGCTCAACTCTTACAGCCGCACAATACTCACTCTATCTATATGGCGATATTATGTGAGCACCATATGGGTGTATTATTTAGGCTCTATGTGGCTGTACAGTTTTTACACTGAATGGTAGTTTGGGTACAACATTGAATGGCGGTATTGTTTGAGCAGTAAATGGCCATGTTATGATTTCACTATATAGTAGTGTTATATAGGGATTATACAGTATGGACTGTATGGCGGTATTATGTAGGCTGTTTTTTTTTTTTTTTACAATTTTTATTAAAGGTTTTTCATTAAAAAAGAGAGAAAAATTACGCAATATAAGACAAGGTCCAAGGACGGCAGTAGGAAGCTTTTTATATATGTTGGGAACAAGTCACCATCCTGTCCAATAAATAACTTTGGTCGTCTCTATACTTAGTGCATTGTCCATGTGATGAAGCTTAAAGGGGTACTCCGGTGAAAAAAAAAAAATTCAAATCGACTGGTGCCAAAAAGTTAAACAGATTTGTAAATTACTTCTATAAAAAAAAACTCTTAGTCCTTCCAGTACTTATCAGGTGCTGTATGCTCCACAGGAAGTTCTTTTCTTTTTGAATTTCTTTTCTGTCTGACCACAGTGCTCTCTGCTGACACCTTTGTCCATGTCAGGAACTGTACAGAGCAGGATAGGTTTGCTATGGGGATTTGCTCCTGCTCTGGACAGTTCCTGATGTGGACAGAGGTGTCAGCAGAGAGCACTGTGGTCAGACTTTATCGAGCCAGTTGATACCTCTTTAATGACTGAAGTCAAGTCCCAGCTGAAGCACAGGGGGTTACAGAGCAGCCGGCAGTGACTGGATAAAAAGACCCAGCACTGCACAGCAGAATCAGGAAGGAAGTGAAGGTATGGTGAGTGAGAGCGTGCTCAGACACGCCCCTTCCTGAGCAGTGGAGGTCAGAATGAGTGAGCAGCAGAACAGAGGGATTCGGGAGCCAAATACAGAAGCTAGACACATAAAAAAAAGACATGTAAAGCATTTGCCTGACTTAGTGAGTAACATATAGAAGCATTATTTGTTTCTGTGATAGGACAGGTACGCTTTAAATTAATATTTGACCCAGCATAATGACCCCACATGGGAAGATATGCTTAGGTCAGTGAGATATCTGTTCATCGTTGAAGCCTATGAGCACCACAAGATTCTTTATGGGGTAAAATGATCATGTAAATAACATAATTAACTTTCCATAATTCTGTGGTGACCCAGTACAGAATAATGTGCTCTTCTGTATTCCTGCCCATCCTGTGTGGCAGATGCTGCTTCAATGTCCGTCTTGGGCCCACTCTCCTCAGGACTCTCTATATTTCTCAGTGTAATGCAATGTTATGCAATGGTTAATGTGTTGGTATTTTCTATGCACTTGTCTCTTTAAACCTTAAACCTGTTGCCATGGGCCTTGTTGTTAGGGGAGTATGCAGAGGGGAACCATGTGACTTATCTGCCCAATGGGATCTCTCTAAATTGCTCCCATATATAGTGTAACCAGAGTTCAGAGTTCAAGATTGAGCTGTGGTATAGTTGAGAGATGTGTGAAGTCTGTCTGTGAGGTGATTCTGAAGGAGGCCTGAGGCCTAGTCCAGCAACCGCGCATCTACCACCAGTTAACCCCATTACCCACGTGAAAATCAAAGCCTTGCGGTAAGCCTACAGTCCAGGAATCAATTCAAGTCAAGTCCAGCAAGTTAGTCAAGTCCAAGTACCTACAGTCTAGCGTGGGTTGCATCAGTCATATACAGCACAATCAACTATAAGTGCCAGCAACCCGATGAGCTTCCTTAAGTTCCCCCTGCATCTCCTTCACGCTAATCAGAGCTGTAACGGATTGTACCACCTTTCCAACCTCAGTAAAGCCAACCAGTTATCCGTAACCTTGCGTCAGAGTAATTATTTGCGCCGTGCCTGGCCCAGTACAAGCTGGTCTACCTTAGGTGGTGTATAGGTCAACCATGCCCTGGCGTCACGAAAAGGTTAATTCAGACATTACCCTCACCGACACCACAAACATTATCCCAAGATATAGCAGAAAAAATAGGAAAGTGTAAGGATCTGGGAGACCGTGACAAGAGCCAAGTGTTGTGTAGACTCCTGGGTCATAAAATCTACAGAATATCCAGTTATGTGAGGTGTCCATTTTAGGTAGTGGTCAGTACCTACCAAAAGTGTCCAAAAAAGGGAAACCAGTAACTGGGGACAGGGTCATTGGGACCTAAGGGTCGTTAATGTGTTTGGGGTTTAAGGATATCTTTCTGGTCTGATCCCACAGAAGAGCTGCTGTAGTGCAAACTGCTGAAAAACTTTTTATTAAAAATATTATTTTTATATTAAAAATACCGGCAATGCAATGTCCGGAATTTATCCAACCAATCCTCCAACTCCCGAAATGTTGCACCATATACTATACCAGTGTTTCCCAACCAGGGGTGACTCCAGTTGTTGCAAAACTACAACTCCCAGCATGTCCGGACAGCCAACGGCTGTCCGGGTATGCTGGGAGTTGTAGTTTCGCAACAGCTGGAGGCACCCCTGATTGGGAAACACTTACCTATACTATATAGTTCAACATGCTGGGAGTTGTAGTTTTGAAACAGCTGGAGGCACCCCTGGTTGGGAAATACTGACCTATACTATATACTACTATATAGTCCAACATGCTGGGAGTTGTAGTTTTGCAACAGCTGGAGGCACCCCTGGTTGGGAAACACTGACCTATATACTATATACTACTGTATAGTCCAACATGCTGGGAGTTGTAGTTTTGCAACAGCTGGAGGCACCCTGGTTGGTAAGCATTGACCTATACTATATACTTCTATATAGTTCAACATGCTTGGAGTTGTAGTTTTGCAACAGCAGGAGGCACCCCTGGTTGGGAATCACTGACCTATACTATATACTACTATATGGTCCAACATGCTGGGAGTTGTAGTTTTTGTTTGAGGCAGCTGTTGAGCCACAGGCTGTATAGGGGCATGCTGGGAGTTGTAGTTAGTAACTAACTGTCACTCCTGAATTTAATACAAAAAAGCGATAAAAAACAAAAATGGTCCTGGTAAAAATTACAGATCAGGGTGCAAAAACTTTTTTATTTCTCCCTATACGGGCTCATTTTTGTGCCCCGATCTGTAGTTTTTAACAGTATTGTTTTTCTTTTGATGGGACTTTTTGATCGGGAGTTGCAGTTAGTTACTAACTACAACTCCCAGCATGCCCGTATACAGCCTGTGGCTCAGCAGCTGCCTCAAACGAAAACTACAACTCCCAGCATGTTGGACTATATAGAAGTATATAGTATAGGTCAGTATTTCCCAACCAGGGGTGCCTCCAGCTGTTGCAAAACTACAACTCCCAGCATGTTGGACTATATAGTAGTATATAGTTTAGATCAGTGTTTCCCAACCAGGGTGCCTCCAGCAGTTGCAAAACTACAACTCCCAGCATGTTGGACTATATAGTAGTATATAGTTTAGATCAGTGCTTCCCAACCAGGGTGCCTCCAGCAGTTGCAAAACTACAACTCCCAGCATGTTGGACTATATAGTATAGGTCAGTGATTCCCAACCAGGGGTGCCTCCAGCTGTTGCAAAACTACAACTCCCAGCATATTGGACCATATAGTAGTATATAGTATAGGTTAGTGTTTTCCCCAAACAGGAGTGCCTCCAGCAGTTGCAAAACTACAACTCCCAGCATGTTGGACTATATAGTAGTATATAGTATAGGTCAGTGATTCCCAACCAGGGGTGCCTCCAGCAGTTGCAAAACTAAAACTCCCAGCATGTTGGACTATATAGTAGTATATAGTATAGGTCAGTGATTCCCAACCAGGAGTGCCTCCAGCTGTTGCAAAACTAAAACTCCCAGCATGTTAGACTATATAATAGTATATAGGATAGGTCAGTGATTCCCAACCAGGGGTGCCTCCAGCTGTTGCAAAACTACAACTCCCAGCATGTTGGACTATATAGTAGTAAATATTATAGGTTAGTGTTTCCCCAAACAGGAGTGCCTCCAGCAGTTGCAAAACTACAACTCCCAGCATGTTGGACTATATAGTATAGGTCAGTGATTCCCAACCAGGGGTGCCTCCAGCTGTTGCAAAACTACAACTCCCAGCATGTTGGACTATATAGTAGTAAATATTATAGGTTAGTGTTTCCCCAAACAGGAGTGCCTCCAGCAGATGCAAAACTACAACTCCCAGCATGTTGGACTATATAGTATAGGTCAGTGATTCCCAACCAGGGGTGCCTCCAGCTGTTGCAAAACTACAACTCCCAGCATGTTGGACTATATAGTATAGGTCAGTGATTCCCAACCAGGGGTGCCTCCAGCATTTGCAAAACTAAAACTCCCAGCATGCCCGGACAGCCAACGGCTGTCCGGGCATGCTGGGAGTTGTAGTTTTGCAATTGTTGGAGGCGCACTGGTTGGGAAACACTGGTATAGTACATGGTGCAACATTCCAGGAGTTGGAGGATTGGTTGGATAAATATCGGCCATTGCATAGCCAGTATTTTTTATATAAACATACGGGCAGGGTGGCCAAAATACCGGTCAGGTGGCGACCCTAAACGCACCTCACACCTTACAGGATCTGCTGCTGACGTCTCAGTGAAGATCCCACAGGACACCTTCAGAGATCTAGTGGACTCTATGTCCACGTGACACAAATTGGAGAAACACAATATTAGGTAGATGGTTTTAATGTTATGGCCAATTGATAAATCTGCCCCTATATATGTGATGTGGATTCCACGTCCGACAATGTAATCCTGTTAGAAGCAGCCAGTGGAATAATCTGTTTACTTCTACCCCCAGAGATAAGGAGCTGTGAGAACCTGAGCCTGGTAGACTGCATTAAGTCCTTCTCTATGTACATAGGATTAATGGCGGGCCCCGCAGGAGGCTGACGGACACCCCCACCGAGGTCACAGATAACTGGATTCTGGATGTTTGCTCTGCAGGTGCGTAGTGTCCGCCATGTACAGGTCTGTTTGCACCATAGTCTTGTTATGGATAATAGATACAAAATGAAGATCATTCTTCTAAGATGGCGGTTGCATCCTGTACTACGCCCTGTGTTACCATCCTGGAAATATGATGCAATGCTTACGTAAAGTAGTCTGCCAACCAATTAGAATGCTTACACAACGCGTTACGCCCTGCTGAAGGATATATCTTGTGTGTATGCAATAGAATAAAGCAGAGAACCATTTTGACTCAGTCCTGCGTCAATGTGTTTTTTCTCCGTGCACGTATTATCTAATATGGAGCAGGACATCTACCTAGAGCACATGAAATACACGGGAGCGCTTCCTTGTGAAGAATCCTTAGTACTAGGGATGTCCCGATACCGAGTACGAGTACCGATACTTTAATTCTTGTACTCACCGATACCAATTACGAGTACTTTTATTTTAAAGGGAATCTGACACCAGGGTGACGCGCTTTCTGGCGCTGTTTACCGTATGATATGTGGGTCCTTGTGTGCAGCGGAGGTGGCTGCTGTAGTATGAGACAAGATTTCTCTCTTCTCCATTGGACAGAACAGGGAATTTGCATTGGCGGCAAGAACGATGTCTCCGGAGCGATTGGGCTAATGATCACATGGTGAGCAGCGGTAGAAACCGGGTCACCTGACCTATCTACATATAAATTCAAGTTACTGCAGGTGACTCTGCTGTAAGATTGCCTTTAATAGTAGGTAGTAGCCCCTTGTAGGTAGTATAGATAGGGGAAGACATTAGCAGCAGGACCCCCCGTTGTAGTTTCTCACTTGCGCCTGTCGGTGTCGCCGCTCCACAGCCCCATACTCATCACTGCACCTGCCCCTTTCTGCCATCCACATCATGGCATCTTATGAAGGAGCATGTGACCTACACGTCACTCTGCTTCCTCCGTAGCATTACACTGGGCGCAGTGGAGTGACGTCCGTGACGCCATAATGCAGACGGCAGAATGGGGCAGCGGCAGTGATGCAGACCAGAGAACAGGGAAGCGGAGGGGAGCACTTCACCAGGTATCGGATTTGGTATCAGGGACATTAGATGAGGTATCTGGACATCCCTACTTAGTACAGATGACCATAAAGTGGTGAGTCAAGAACGCACTCATTTGGTGCGGTTGTGCTTAAGGCTGCGTTCACACTGCGGAATCTCCGCTCGCTGAATTCCGCGAGAGGAGATTCCGTCTGGCGGCCTCCGCCGAAAATACTTCGGCGCTAGGGCCTCGGGACACTGAGCCGTCACCATTGACGGTTATGCAGTGCTCGCTGAATCTGCGCAAAGAATGAACATGTTCTTTCTTTGCGCGGAACAATTTCAGCAGCGGAATTGTCCACCGCTAAAATTCCACAGTGTGAAAGGGTCTCGCGGAAGACCCATTCACACTAATGTTAAGTTCACACCGCGGTAATTCCGTAGTGTGAACGTACCCTAATCCAGAGAGGAACTCAGCTGCTGCTACTTCCAAAACACACAACATGTTTCAGGGTATTAATAACCCTTTCATCACGCCTGATGAAAGGGTTATTAATACCCTGAAACGCGTTGTTGGTTCTGAAAAAACTTTCGAAAAGATAGTTACCTGTTTACTCCTATACCTATCGGCAGCAGCGCCATCTCGAGCTTCCATTTTCCGTCCTTTGTCTTCTGATCTACCGAGAGCGGTCACTTGGAACGCATCCAAAAACGGTCTTACAAGATGAAATATAGGGTTCAATCACTCCTTGAAAAATTGGGCCTCCACTTCCATGAGTCCTTTCTAATCTTCTTATGTGGGGTATTTTGGATCCCCCCTCCCAAGCACCAGGACCTAGGTGCAACAGCTACCTGGTGCGGTCACACGGAGTAATTCAAGAGGAATTTACTCGAGTAATTCCTCTTGAATTCTCTGCTCCAAATTAATGCTCATCTCCTCTGCCCATTGACTTTAAAGGGGTATTCCATGAAAAAACTTTTTTTTATATATCAACTGGCTCCAGAAAGTTAAACAGATTTGTAAATTACTTCTATTAAAAAATCTTAATCCTTTCAGTACTTATGAGCTTCTGAAGTTAAGGTTGTTCTTTTCTGTCTAAGTGCTCTCTGATGACACCTGTCTCGGGAAACACCCAGTTTAGAAGCAAATCCCCATAGCAAATCTCTTCTAAACAGGTCGGTTCCCGCGACAGGTGTCATCAGAGAGGATTTAGACAGAAAAGAACAACCTTAACTTCAGAAGCTCATAAGTACTGAAAGGATTAAGATTTTTTAATAGAAGTCATTTACAAATCTGTTTAACTTTCTGGAGCCAGTTGATATATAAAAAAAAGTTTTTTCCTGGAATACCCCTTTAATGTTTTTTCCTCTGTCCTGTTCACACTGCGGAAATTCTGCTAGCGGAATTGCGACGCTGAATTCCGTTCCGCTTGAAGAATGAGCATTTTCATTCTTCAAGCGGAATCCACGAGCAGAAATCAATAGAAGTGAATGGTAAAAAAATTTGCGCGGAAATGGCTGAAAAAACCTTCACTTTTCTCCCCCATTTCCGCTCGCAATTCTGTGCAAATTGCGTGCGAATTTTGCGCGAAAATAAAATTATTTTTTCCACCTGTAAATTTTTCGCCGTGAATTACTCTTGATTTACTCCGTGTGAACGCACCCTTTTGGCTCCTGTGCATACTACGGAGAAATTTTGTTCAGATATTCTGTGTGCAATTGGCGCCATAATAAATCGATTCTATGGCCTTGCCGACATGCACTTCCCCCAATGAGACAAATGCAGTTCCACTTGGTATTCATCTGAAAGGATGAACATGTTAATGAACATTGTTAATTCATTTTCCTAACCAGGGTGCCTCCAGCTGTTGCAAAACTACAACTCCCGGCATACCCGGAAAGCCAACGGGGCAGAGGTAATTTTTATTTAACGGGGCAGAGGTAATTTCCCTTAAACCCTTTACGTATTCGGACATACAAGTAATGCATAAGGGTATGTTCACACTACAGATTGTAGCTGAATCTCCGCTCGCGAAATTCAGCGAGCGGAGATTCAGCCTGGCAGCCAGCAGCGGCAATAGGACTGCGCGGTGGGACCGCGCGGTACTGCACCGTCACCATTGACGGCTATGCAGTGCTCGCGGACTTCCGCGCAAAGAATGAATATGTTCTTTCTTTGCGCAGAACAATTTCGGAATTGTCCGCCGCTGAAATTCCGCAGTGTGAACAGGTCTCGCGGAAGACCCATTCACACAGATGCTAACGTTCACAGCGCAGAATTTCGCTCACGGAATTCCGTAGTGTGAACCTACCCTAACTCATCTAACTTTTCAGATTTGCCCGTTAGGAGCCTGTTATATGTAAGCAAAACTACAGCCCCACCCCCCGATGTGTTGCAAAACTACAACTCCCAGCATGCCCGGACAGCCGTTGGCTGTCCGGGCATGCTGGGAGTTGTAGTTTTGCAACAGCCGGAGATCCACAGTTTGGAGACAACTTCTATAGAGGACATGAAGGTCCACATAGAGCCACCATGAGAACGGCTGTCTGGGCATGCTGGGAGTTGTAGTCTTGCAACAGCTGGAGGTCCACAGTTTGGAGACCACTGCTATAATAGATATCTTGCGTGGTTTTTGGCCCCTAATTTACATCCCCACCCCATCGGTCCCCAGCCGGGTTAACAAATCTCCTTTTTCCATTTAGGCCCAGTTAAGTATATTTGCTAATTTGTTTGTTTTCTGGGCATGCTGGGAGTTGTAGTTTTGCAACAGCTGGAGGTCCACAGTTTGGAGACCACTGCTATAATAGATATCTTGTGTGGTTTTTGACCCCTAATTTACATCCCCGCCCCATCGGTCCCCAGCCGGGTTAACAAATCTCCTTTTCCCATTTAGGCCCAGTTACGTATATTTGTCAATTTGTTTGTTTTCCGGGCATGCTGGGAGTTGTAGTCTTGCAACAGCTGGAGGTCCACAGTTTGGAGACCACTGCTATAATAGATATCTTGTGTGGTTTTAGGCCCCTATTTTACATCCCCGCCCCATCGGTCCCCAGCCGGGTTAACAGATCTCCTTTTCCCATTTAGGCCCAGTTACGTATATTTGTTAATTTGTTTGTTTTCCGGGCATGCTGGGAGTTGTAGTTTTGCAACAGCTGGAGGTCCACAGTTTGGAGACCACTGCTATAATAGATATCTTGTGTGGTTTTTGGCCCCTAATTTACATCCCCGCCCCATCGGTCCCCAGCCGGGTTAACAAATCTCCTTTTCCCATTTAGGCCCAGTTAAGTATATTTGTTAATTTGTTTGTTTTCCTGTCCGGCGCGGGTCCCGGTGAGAATGGGATGTACATACTAATGTGTTTTCTGGAGGAATTAGTCCAGGAAGGAAGGAGAGTTCGGATTAAATAATGATAGAAAACTCAGCATAGTAGCAGAGAGGTAGATTTCCTCCCATACAGCTCGGGGACGCACGGCGTGTGGCATCTCTCTGTGTCAATAGGCCCCATGAATACGTCTCAGTCCTATTCAGACCTGCACCTGCGACATTCCTTGACCTCCGCAGGGAGCGGTCGGACAAGGACAACGCACCTGCTGAACTGAAAGAGCAAACTAAGGAGACTAATACTGGGGTCAACCCAGGCTGTATAGTGAACAACGACCCCATCATCGGTTAGGGGTCACATGATGTTAGGGGTCACATGTCAAATGGGCCTAGTCCTCCCTTTGCAATAAGGTTGTGAATCTTTAGGGTATGTTCCCACTACGTAATTCCCGCGGAATTCCGTGAGCGGAATGCCGCGAACGGAATTGCGTGCTGTGAACATAAACATCAGTGTGAATGGGGACCCGTTCACAATGCGGAATTTCAGCGGACAATTCCATTTTCATGTTCATTCTTTGCGCGGAAGTCCGCGAACACTGCATAGCCGTCAATGGTGACGGCCCAGTGCCGCGCGGTCCTACCACTGAAGTATTGTGGCGGTGGCCGCCAGTATGAAATCTCCACTCGCGGAATTCTGCAAGCGGAGATTCCGTTCATTATCCGTAGTGTGAACATACCCTTAGGCTAGGGCAGTGTTTCTTAAAAGGGTACTCCGCCCCTAGACATCTTATGCCCTATCCAAAGGATAGGGGATAAGATGTCAGATCGTCGGGGTCCCGCTGCTGGGGACCCCGGGGATCGCTGCAGCAGCACCCCACTATGATTACTGCGCAGAGCGAGATCACTCTGCACGTAATGACGGGCAATACAGGAGCCGGAGCATTGTTACGTCACGGCTCCGCCCCTCGTCATGTCACGGCCCGCCCCCGTCAATACAAGTCTATGGGAGGGGGCGTGGCGGTCGTCACGCCCCCTGCCATAGACTTGCATTAAGGGGACGGGCCGTGATGTCATGAGGGGCGGAGCCATGATGTCACGCTGCTCCGGCCCCTGTATCGCCCGTCATTACGCACAGAGCGAACTCGCTCTGCGCAGTAATGATGGCGGGGTGCCGCAGCTGCGATCCCCGGGGTCCCCCGCGGCGATCTAACATCTTATCCCCTATCCTTTGGATAGGGCATAAGATGTCTAGGGGCGGAGTACCCCTTTAAATGGGCACTCTCATTAAAACCAATTTTTGCTATTGCACTCCTTATGGTAAATAAAAAGTATTTCTAATGTACTTTGTTTAAAAAAAAAAAAATTTTTTTTTTTATGTTTTATTTGTGTGTCTCCTAGGTCTCTTGCTCAGACTTTGGACTCCTGCTGGCCTGGCTGAAGTCCAAAATCAGGAAATGCAGTCTGGAGTACTGTGTGTGTGCAGCCTTAGCCAATCATAGTTCATCTCACACTGAACTGCTCTTGGCTGTGTGTAGCAGAGTGAGGGAGGAAGTTCTCCCCTGTATGGCTTCAGATGATGTCACGCCTGCTGGGGAACGCCCCTTCCCAGTCTGTGAATCTGACTGAGACTGAGCAGAAAATACAGAGCGATATCAAGGTAGAAAACTAACAAATAATAAAAATAAAGGCAGGGGGTGGTTTATCATGATGGGGGCAGTGATCTGGGGGGATTATAACATTTAACAGAATCATGACAGGTACTCTTTAACCAAGGTGCCTCCAACTGTTGCGAAACTACAACTCCCAGCATGCCCGGACAGCCTTTGGCCAAAAACTGCTGGAAAAACTAGAAAATCCACCCGGAAAACACTGACGGACGTTCTGCCAGCACTAGGACTGCTCAGAAACGCGTCGTCTTCTTAGACAGCAATGCATTTCCGAGCAGATTCCACCAAAAGAATCAGCACATTCATTTAGGATTTCCGCGTCAGGAACAATTGCCGTGGAAGAATTGACAGGAAATTCTGCCGTGTGCACGGTGCAGCAGAATCCCACTGAAAGCAATGAGAGTCTGCTGCAACGGAATTTCTGAGATTTCCCGCTGGGAAATTCCATTGAGTGATGATGACCTTAGGGTTTATTCACACGGCAGACGTTGCGCTTGTGGAATTCCGACTCAAATTAAAGCCTACAGACTTCTATGGGATTCCGCACTCCCATTCAGAAGTGAAACTGACTGCAGTGTGAACACCCCCTTATAGTAGCTGACAAAAATCTGCATAAAATCTGTTTAGAAATTGACCTGCTGTGATGATTTTTAATCCATAGGATGTCACTTCTGATTTTTCTTAAAGGGTATGTATCACCAAATGTAATTTTTTTTTTAGTGATTAAATTATTTTTGTCACATTTTTTAAATATTTTTGGAAATATAAAAAAAAAATATATATTTTACTTGTCACAAAATATGAAAAATGTTATAAATTGTCATATCTCACTGTTGACCAGCAGATGGAGCTAACATGAGGAATCTGGTGAAAGCAAGTAACTGGTCTGGCTGCTGCAAATTTGGCCTTGCCTGTCTACCTTCCTCTTCTGGGTGCAAAAGGAGAGGAGGGGGTTTGTAGTGGTTTTTTTTTTAATGCAAACTTTGCTGCATAAACGCCGTGGTCTTACAGCACAATCTTTTAAATCTCCCATCTCCCCGGCAGTCCGCAGGAAAGGGGCGTGTTGGACCACCGTATGAAGCGGTGGTTGACACGCCCCCATAATACAACTCTATGGGAGAGCCAGAGCGCTGCACTTTGACCGGAGAGCCGGGGCCCCGTACGGGAGATCACAGGGGGTCGCAACTGTCGGACCCATGATCTGAAACTTATTGCCTATCCTTAAGAAAGGGGATATGTTTTCATATCCCGGAGTACTCCTTTAATCCATCGACCATGCAAATCTGGTCTGTCACCATTGAGGGCAATGCAGCCCATGTGGAATTCCGACAAAAGAATGAACATGTTAATTCCTTTGGGGGGCGGGGAGGGAATCCGGAAATTCGTCAGTGTGAATGGAAAACCCATTCACACCAATGTTAGATTCATGCAGCAAAATTCCATAGTGTGAACATACCCTAAGGCCGGGTTCACATGGCGGAATCTCTGGACAGAATTTCCGCCGGAGATCCCATGGGAGGCGCTAGGATCGCATTGCCGTCCCCAATGTATTTTTTCAAAGCATCCGCCAAAATATTTGCTCAGAAATGCACTGGCATCTATGGGGACGGCAATACAGTCCACGCGCTCCGAGCGCCGCCCGCGGGATCTTTGGCAGAAATTCCATCCGGGTGTAACACAACGTCAACCCGGCCTTCAGGCTCCATTCACACATCTTTTAGCAGAATCCAATTCCTCATCAGAAGTTCCACAGCATAACTACCGGCATGTGAGCTACGCAGAGGAATCACATTGAAAACAATGGGGGGCAGCTGCAAGCAGATTCTGTGTGCAATCTCCATAGTGTGAACGGGGCCTAAAAAAAAAAGGCTGGAATCTGGATGGTTGCTATGGGCAACTGCCACACCGGCTTCTTTACGCAACGTTAGATACAGCTCCCCCATAGGCTTCAGAACCAAGGTGCCTCCAGCTGTTGCAAAACAACAACTTCCAGCATGCTGGGAGTTGTAGTTTTGCAACACCAGAATTTTGGAGCATTGCATTGAATCTTAAAGGAGTACTCCGGGATAGCAAAACATATCCCCTATCCTGTCCCTATCCGAATTTCAGATCGCCGGGGGGGCCAACCGCTAGTCCGCCCCACCCCACCCCGCAATCTCCTGTAAGGCAGGAAGTCCGCGCAAAGGAGAGTCAGCTGGCGCTTCATGCTGTGGTCAAACACGCCCCCTTTGCGCTGACACCCTTAATACATCTCAGTGGGAGAGCTGAAGCGTTGCATTCGGCAGTCTCCATCTCTGCCAAAGCGATGTATTCAGGGGGCATGTCGGACGCCTCTTCATGCGATGGTTGTCCACGCCCCCTTCTCCCGGACTACTGGGGCCCCATACGGGAGATAGCGGGGGTCCAACCACTGGGATCCCTGCGATCTCCTGTAAGGGGCCCCAGCAGTCTTGTGGATAAGGGATAAATGTTGCTTTCCCGAAGTACTCCTTTAAAAGGGGTACTCCACTGGTCAGTGTTTGGAACATGCTGCGGGGGGTTGGCCACGCCCCTTGTGACATCAGGCCACACCCCCTCAATGGACGTCTATGGAAGGGGCGTGACAGCCACCACACCCCCTCCCATAAACTCGTATTAAGGGAGCGTGGCCAACCCCCGCAGCACGAACATAGTGTTTGGAACTAAATGTTCCTAACGCTGGCCAGTGGAGTACCCCTTTAAGCCAGGCTTGTCTGTCTTTTGTCTCAGTAGCCACTAGAGATGAGCGAAGTTACAGTGATTCGATGGAAACCTTGCAGCTCGGCAATTGCTGACTTTATCCTGCATAAATTAGTTCAGCTTTCCGGTGCTCCGGTGGGCTGGAAAAGGTGGATACAGTCCTAGGAGACTCTTTCCTAGGAATGTATCCACCTTTTCCAGCCCACCGGAGCACCGGAAAGCTGAACTAATTTATGCAGGAAAAGTCATCAACTGCCGAGCCGAGAAGTTCGTGACGAATCGAATTTACTGTAAGTTCGCTCATCTCTAGTCTTCAACCTGCGGACCTCCAGATGTTGCAAAACTACAACTCCCAGCATGCCCGGACAGCCGTTGGCTGTCCGGGCATGCTGGGTGTTGTAGTTTTGCAACATCTGGAGGTCCGCAGGTTGTAGACCACTGTCCTATACTTTACACTGCACGGATCCCTCAACATACGATGGTTTCAACAAACGATGGTCCATTTGGAACGGATTAACATCGTATGTTGAGGGACCACTGTATTATCCTCTAAGAGCCAATAATCTGCCAGAGGGGGCGCTCTTCCCTGGAATTCTTTTAAGCTGTGTTCACATTCGGTGTTTGAACAAAAAACATTCGGTGTTTAAAAAAAAAATTTAATAAAATAAAGCGCAATTTCACTGTGATTTGCATTGCAATTATGGAAAGTGAAATTGTGCTATTTTTATTTTACCTCAATTTTGGAAAAAAAAAACAGCGGTAAAACTATGGCTGTACAGCTAATTAAACACAAACAAGAACTACAAATCCCAGCCTGTCCATTCACACTCCGTTGTGACATGTGGCTGATCCTTCCATAGTCCATTATTCTTTCATCACTTCCATTCTCCACCTCCATCCAACGCCCCCCCCTAATCATCCTAAGACACAGCGTACAAACCATAAGGTGCAGAGCGCCCCCTGCTGTTCTGTTTATCTGAATTAAGGAAAATTTCGGGTGATGGAACAGCAATTTGCAAGTAAAATAAATCAGCGTTTGCCCTGCATAGATAACCGGCACCATGCATTGTATGTACGGCGTCACGTGTGTGTGAGGGTGCAGGGAGCCTGTCTGATCAATAATACCACGGGCCCTGCACCAAGCATGGGGCAGAAGGTGTCAGCTTCCAATGAAAGAGCTGAGAGTCCACTAATCTGAACAAATACTGTACAAACACTCATCCCAAACCCTTCTCTTCCACAAGGTTGAAAGTTTGGACCCTCCAGTGCAGTTGGTAGAGATGAGCGAACTTACAGTAAATTCGATTCGTCACGAACTTCTCGGCTCGGCGGTTGATGACTTATCCTGCATAAATTAGTTCAGCTTTCCGGTGCTCCCGTGGGCTGGAAAAGGTGGATACAGTCCTAGGAGACTCTTTCCTAGGAATGTATCCACCTTTTCCAGCCCACCGGAGCACCTGAAGGCTGAACTAATTTACGCAGGATAAGTCATCAACTGCCGAGCCGAGAAGTTCGTGACGAATCGAATTTACTGTAAGTTCGCTCATCTCTAGCAGTTAGGGCATTATTGCTGTTCGTTTAAAGGGGCTATCCAGGAATTGAAAAACAGATCATTTCTTTTTTTTTTTTTAAACGCTCCCCATCTGTCTCCAGGTTGGGTGTGGTTTTGCAGTTCAGTCCCACTGAAGTGAATAATGCAAAGTTGTAATACCACACCCAACCTGGAGACAGACAGGGAGTGGTTTTTGAAAGAAATTATCTTTTACTGGATAACCCCTTTAAATGGGGACTCCACTGCCCCAGCATCTGAAACATTTAGTTCCAAGCACTGGGTGCGGGCTGCAGGGGTCATTATGTCATGGCCACGCCCCTTGTGATGTCACACCCCCTCAATGCAAGTCTATGGGAGGGGGGTGTGAACTGGAAAATTTACCTATATTATGTATATTTGCAAGATGTCCCCTATATTACAATTAGGGATGCACCGAAATTTTGGCTGCCAAAAATTATCGGCCAAAAAAGCCCCTTTCGGCTGAGTGAATTTTCCACTGTGGCTTAACCCCTTCCCGACCTACATGTACGTCATGGGTCAGGTGAGGACATTATGTGGGCCCGCGGGTCGGGTCCAAGTCATACATGGGAGATGCCTGCTGCTATCAGGTAGCCGGAGGGCTTACCTCTGCATCATTTGTGTCTGTGGCTCTTCATTTGATTGAGCCTGGCTGAAGCAGGCTCAACTAAATGAGCACAGATCAATGGAGTTCTATGGAACTCCATTGATATGTATGAGGAATCTAATGATTCCTCCCAAAAAATCCCCAAAGGGGACAAAAAAAGAAAGAAAAAAAGAAAAAGTTAAATAAAAGTTTAAAAAAACATCTATTAACTCCTTCCATATTAAAAGTTTAAATCACCCTCCTTTTCCCATTTTACATAGAAAAAATATGAAAAAAATAATAAAAATAAACATATGTGGTATCGCCACGTGTGTAATTGTCCCAACTATTAAATTATTAAGTTTCTGATTCTACACTGTGAACGGCGTAAACGCAAAAAAATTCCACACACACAAAAATTGCAGATTTTGGTCACATCACAAAAAAAACTTAATAAAATGTAACAAAAAGTATATTTAAAAAATAAATAAAAGTTGGGGGGCAATGCATTTTCGGCCCAAAATTTTCCTTCGGTGCATCCATAATTACAATATCTTGTATTTGTGATAGAATTCGGAGAAGTTTGCAAATTTTAAAATATAGAAATTTTATTATAAAATGAAAAATAAAATTAAAAAAAAAAACAGAAATCATGGAGTTTGGCTTCTCGTGGTCTATGAACACTTTGATGTAAAGTCCCGGTCTGTCCAGTATTATGGGCACAGCCCCTGCACTTCTATTTCTTTTTGCCTTTGCTTGGTTTGGCGAAGAGTGAGGGGTCTATCTGCTCCCTGGTGAGTCCACGCACAGAGAAGAGCCTGGCCGCGCGCTCCTGTAGTGTTCCCCCGCATTTCAGGCCCAGAGCCATGAGTTCCACCTTCAACTTTTCCAGCCCCAGAACTTCCAGCTCAGAAGCCGAGGTGAATGCGAGGAGGTCAAAGGAAGTAGAATCCTGTAACGTAAAGGAGAAAGAGTCAGGAGATTATATAACGGAGACAACAAAACTACCAACATATAGATCATTACTATAACAAGCAAGAAGCAATCTCTATGGCAGTGGTCTTCAACCTGTGGGCCTCCAGATGTTGCAAAACTACAACTTCCAGCATGCCCGGACAGCCAACGGCTGTCCGGGCATGCTGGGAGTTGTAGTTTTGCAACATCTGGAGGTCCACAGGTTGAAGACCACTGCTCTATGGGATCAGGATATACCGTAGTTATACCCCCCTCCCAGCTCTATCTGTATACTGCTGCTATCTCTATGGGATCAGGATATATAGTAGTTATACCCCACTCCCAGCTCTATCTGTATACTGCTGCTATCTCTATGGGATCAGGATATATAGTAGTTATACACCTCCCCTCCAGCTCTATCTGTATACTGTTGCTATCTCTATGGGATCAGGATATATAGTAGTTATACCCCACTCCCATCTCTATCTGTATACTTCTGCTATCTCTATGGGATCAGGATATATAGTAGTGATACATCTCCCCTCCAGCTCTATCTGTATACTGCTGCTATCTCTATGGGAACAGGATATATAGTAGTTATACACCTTCCCTCCAGCTCTGTATACTGCTGCTGCCATCTCTATGGGATCAGGATATTTAGTAGTTATACAAATCCCCTCCAGCTTTATCTGTATACTGCTGCTATCTCTATGGGATCAGGATATATAGTAGTTATATACCTCCCCTCCAGCTTTATCTGTATACTGCTGCTATCTCTATGGGATCAGGATATATAGTAGTTATACACCTCCCCTCTAGCTCTATCTGTATACTGCTGCTATCTCTATGGGATCAGTATATATAGTAGTTATACACATCCCCTCCAGCTCTATCTGTATACTGCTGCTGTTATCTCTATAGGATCAGGATATATAGTAGTTATACACATCCCCTCCAGCTTTATCTGTATACTGCTGCTGTTATCTCTATGGGATCAGAATATATATATATTAGTTATATACCTCCCCTCCAGCTCTATCTGTATACTGCTGCTATCTCTATGGGATCAGGATATATAGTAGTTATACACCTCCCCTCCAGCTCTATCTATATATTGCTGCTATCTCTATAGGATCAGGATATATAGTAGTTATACACATCCCCTCCAGCTTTATCTGTATACTGCTGCTGTTATCTCTATGGGATCAGAATATATATATATATTAGTTATATACCTCCCCTCCAGCTCTATTTGTATACTGCTGCTATCTCTATGGGATCAGGATATATAGTAGTTATACACCTCCCCTCCAGCTCTATCTATATATTGCTGCTATCTCTATAGGATCAGGATATATAGTAGTTATACACATCCCCTCCAGCTCTATCTGTATACTGCTGCTCTCTCTATGGGATCAGGATATATAGTAGTTATACACCTCCCCTCCAGCTCTAACTGCACAAATTGCATTTTTATTACTGCCCTATTCGGTTTTGTTTTGCTGCAATGTTTCCAAATCTCTGCAATAATTGTGCATTCACACAATTTTGTAAAATGGCAGCAAAAACAGCCAAAATGTAGTGAAACTCAAAGACGCAGAAAAACCTCAGGGCAATATTTCACCTAAAACGCACTTGTAATAAGAAAATACATCAAAACAACACATAATATGAACTGACACCAACCCATGAGTAATCACTTCACCTGGATGACCACCAGCAGCCTAATTAGATGACCAGGTGCAGTGATCAGACTCCACTCCCTTCTCTCTGTAAAGCCAGAGGATTCATGGGAAATGTGGGCAGTAGTGGGAAATAATTTTAGTTAAAAAAAATTCCATTCAGTATGGCTGAAAACCCTATGCCTGCCACATCAGCTAAAACAGGTAAGCCCAAGGCAAACACAAGAGCCTCTACATTATTCTCTAAAATAAAAGCCTATGCTGCACTATATGTACAAACGTAAAAAAATATTCCTGAAGTGATTCTTTAAAGGGTTTTCTGGGACTTTTAACAGAGTTCAAGGAGGTCAGGGGTCTAAGTGCCAGGATCCCCACTGATCAGGAGGATGACCCTCAGGATACTTGTTTATTTTTCATTCTTCTTCTGGTATTTTGGTCCTGACTAACCTTCCCCTCCATTCTCCCTATTGCAGACACCAAAACCAAGTGCTGCAAAGCGGGACCTATCTCCATCAGAAGACGGCATCAGGGGAAAGAGGAGGAAGGCGAGTAGAGATTTTTATTTATTTTTTTCTTAATCTTTTTACGACCTTAATTATCTATGAAAAAAAAAACCAAAAACATTCTTTAGAATATCCTTTAACCCCTTAAAGGGGTACTCCACCCCTAGACATCCTATCCCCTATCCAAAGGATGGGGGATAAGATGTCAGATCGTCCGGGATCTCGGCTGCGGCACCCCGCTATCAATACTGCACAGAGCAAACTCGCTCCGTGCGTAATGACAGGGGCCGGAGCATCGTTACGTCACGGCTCCGCCCCTCGGGGGCGGAGCCGTGACGTAACGATGCTCCGGCCCCTGTATCGCTGGTCATTACGCATGGAGCGAGTCTGCTCTGTGCAGTAATGATAGCGCGGTGCCGCAGCCGAGATCCCGGACGATCTGACATCTTATCCCCCATCCTTTGGATAGGGTATAAGATGTCTAGGGGTGGAGTACCCCTTTAAGGACTCAGTGTTTTTCAGTTTTTGCACTTTCGTTTTTTCCTCCTTACCTTTTAAAAATCTTAACCCTTTCAATTTTCCACCTAAAAATCCATATGATGGCTTATTTTTTGCACCAATTCTACTTTGTAATGACGTCAGTCATTTTACCCAAAAATCTACGGCGAAACGGAAAAAAAAATCATTGTGCGCCAAAATTGAAGAAAAAACGCCATTTTGTAACTTTTGGGGGCTTCCGTGTCTCTACGTAGTACATTTTTCGGTAAAAATGACACCTTATTATTCTGTAGGTCCATACGGTTAAAATGATCCCCTACTTATATAGGTTTGATTTTGTCGCACTTCTGGAAAAAATCATAACTACATGCAGGAAAATGAATACGTTTAAAATTGTCATCTTCTGACCCCTATAACTTTTTTATTTTTCCGTGTATGGGGCGGTTTGAGGGCTCATTTTTTGCGCCGTGATCTGAAGTTTTTAACGGTACTATTTGTGCATTGATACAACTTATTGATAGTTTTTTATTCCTTTTTAAATGATATAAAAAGTGACCAAAAATGCACTATTTTGGACTTTGGAATTCCCTTGCGCGCACGCCATTGACCGAGCGGTTTAATTAATGATATATTTTTATAATTCGGACATTTCCGCACGCGGTGATACCATATATGTTTATTTACACTGTTTTTTTTTTTTTTATGGGAAAAGGGGGGCGATTCAAACTTTTAATAGGGGAGGAGTTAAATGATCTTTATTCACTTTTTTTCCCCACTATTTTTTGCAGTGTTATAGGTCCCATAGGGACTTATAACACTGCACACACTGATCTCTTATACTGATCATTGTTATCCCATAGGGACCTATAACACTGCACACACTGATCTCTTATACTGATCATTGTTATCCCATAGGGACCTATAACACTGCACACACTGATCTCTTATACTGATCATTGTTATCCCATAGGGACCTATAACACTGCACACACTGATCATTGTTATCCCATAGGGACCTATAACACTGCGCACACTGATCTCTTATACTGATCATTGTTATCCCATAGGGACCTATAACACTGCACACACTGATCATTGTTATCCCATAGGGACCTATAACACTGCGCACACTGATCTTATACTGATCATTGTTATCCCATAGGGACCTATAACACTGCACACACTGATCTCTTATACTGATCATTGTTATCCCATAGGGACCTATAACACTGCACACACTGATCATTGTTATCCCATAGGGACCTATAACACTGCGCACACTGATCTCTTATACTGATCATTGTTATCCCATAGGGACCTATAACACTGCACACACTGATCATTGTTATCCCATAGGGACCTATAACACTGCGCACACTGATCTCTTATACTGATCATTGTTATCCCATAGGGACCTATAACACTGCACACTCACTGATCTTTATCATTGATCACTGGTTTCTCATAAGAAACCAGTGATCAACTATTCTGCCGCATGACTGCTCAGGCCTGGATCTCAGGCACTGAGCAGTCATTCGGCGATCGGACAGCGAGGAGGCAGGTAGGGGACCTCCCGCTGTCCTGTAAGCTGTTCGGGATGCCGCGATTAGCCGCGGCTATCCCGAACAGCCCGACTGAGCTAGCCGGGAACTTTCACTTTCGCTTTTAGCCGCGCGGCTCAGCTCTGAGCGCGCGGCGCCGCAATCAGCGCTGCGCGCTATTAGCGGCGGGTCCCGGCATCACTATGACGCCGGGCCCGCCGTGATATGATGTGGGGTTACCGTGTAACCCCGCGTTATATCAGGAGAGCAGGACCAAGGACGTACCAGTACGTCCTTGGTCCTTAAGGGGTTAATGGTATAAAAAGTGACCAAATACACGCTATTTTGGAATTTGGAATATTTTTTTTTACATGTACGACATTGACCGTGTGGTTTAATTAACTATATATTTTTATAGTTTGGACATCTACGCTAGAGATGAGCGAACAGTAAGTTCGATTCATCACGAACTTCTCAGCTCGGCAGTTGATGACTTTTCCTGCGTAAATTAGTTCAGCTTTCAGGTGCTCCGGTGGGCTGGAGACTCTTTCCTAGGACTGTATCCACCTTTTCCAGCCACCGGAGCACCTGAAAGCTGAACTAATTTACGCAGGAAAAGTCATCAACTGCCGAGCCGAGAAGTTCTTGACGAATCAAACTTACTGTAAGTTCGCTCATCTCTACTCTACGCACGCGGCGATACCACATATGTTTATATTTATTCACTTTTTTTTTGCAATATTATAGCCCCCATAGTGGACTATAACATTGCACACATTGATTTCCTACACTGATCACTGCTGTGCATTAACATGGCATTGACCAGCGTTATCGCCGCTCGACCGCTCATGCCTGGATCTAATGCACGGAGCAGTCATTTGGCGATCGGAAACGCAGGAGGCAGGTAGGGATCCTCCTGGTGTCCTGCAAGCTGTCTGAGACACGACCATTTCACCCCGGCGGTCCCGACTGATCTGCCGGGATGCTTTCGATTTCACTTCAGACGCGGTGGTGAACTTTGATAGCTGCGTCTGACCGCGATCGGTTATGTCCGGTATTAGCCCCGGGTATTAGCCGCGGGTCCCAGCTGTTGATGGCCGCCGGGACCGACCCAATATGATGCGGGTTCACGCGACCCGATCGCGGGAGCCGGCGCAGGACGTAAATATAAGTCCTGCGTCATTAAGGAGTTAAAGGAAGGTACTCCACTGACCAGCATGGAACTAGATGTTCTGAATGCTGTTTTTGCCCTGCTGGGGTCGGCCACGCCCCCTCGTGATGTCACTGTGACATCACGAGGGGGCGTGGTGACCCCGCAGCACAAAAACAGAGTTGCGAACATTTAGTTCCACACTGGTCAGTGGAGTACCCCTTTAAATATATAGCAGCTACTTACCCCACTGGGGGTTTCTTGCTGTGTGCTGGCAGTAGAAGCCCGTGTCTCTGGTTCTGGGTCGGCCTTTGGCTGCTCCACGTTCATGGCCTCCTGCACAGAGTTCTCCTCTTCCTCTCTGTGTTCTGTGCTGGGCTCAGAGGCTGTAATACTGGAGGAGCTCTGCTCATCTGGGTCACATATCATCGGCTGCTCCACCTCCGCAGCCACAGAACTTCCTGCTGCGCTGCATTCTGGGATCTGCTCAGAGGCCGCATGAAAGGAAGAACATGGTGCCGGACCATCAGAATCGCTGTCGGAGCTCTGTAGTCTCTGTTCAACACTGCTACATGATGCAGACGTAGAGGGGGATTCGGAGTCGCTCTCGCTGCCGCTTTCAGAACTGGAAGACGCTTCTAAGCCCTCCAACCCAGTCCTGCGGTGAGAAAATATGATTAAACGTAATACAAGCTTAAAGGGGTATTCCAGAAAAAAACTTTTCTGTATATATCAACTGGCTCCAGAAAGTTAAACAGATTTGTAAATTACTTCTATTAAAAAATCTTAATCCTTTCAATACTTATGAGCTTCTGAAGTTAAGGTTGTTCTTTTCTGTCTAAGTGCTCTCTGATGACACCTGTCTCGGGAACCGCCCAGTTTAGAAGCAAATTCCCATAGCAAACCTCTTCTTAACTGGGCGTTTCCCAAGACACGTGTCATCAAAGATTACTTAGAAAAGAACAACCTAAACTTCAGAAGCTCATAAGTACTGAAAGGATTAAGATTTTTTAATAGAAGTAATTTACAAATCTGTTTAACTTTCTGGAGCCAGTTGATATATATAAAAAAAAGTTTTTTCCTGGATAACCCCTTTAACCTCTGAATGAACAAAGTTTTTGTCTTGACATTTCAGATCATAAAAATTATTTAAAGGGGTACTCCACTGGAAAACTTTTTTTTTTTTTTTTTTTTTAAATCAACTGGTGCCAGAAAGTTAACAGGTTTGTAAATTACTTCTATTTAAAAATCTTCATCCTTCCAGCACTTATCAGATGCTGTATACTCCACAGGAAGTTTTTTGTTTTTTTTTCCTTTTCTGTCTGACCACAGTGCTCTCTGCTGACACCTCTGTCCATGTCCGGAACTGTCCAGAGCAGGAATAAATCCCCATAGCAAACCTATTCTGCTCTGGACAGTTCTTGACATGGACAGAGGTGTCAGCAGAGAGCAGTGTGGTCAGACAGAAAAGAACTACACAACTTCCTGTGGAGCATACAGCAGCTGATAAGTACTGGAAGGATGAAGATTTTTAATTAGAAGTAATTTACAAAGCTGTTTAACTTTCTGGCACCAGTTGATTTATATAAAAAAAAAAAAAAAAAAAAAAGAAGGAGGTACTCCGATGGAACGAGTCCCAGCGGTCAAACCCTCCGCGATGAAGCACTTACCTCCTATCCTAGGATAAGTTATATGCAGCTGCAGATCTCCTTTAACTGTAAGGACTGGAGTTTTCCACAACAACATTAGTTGCGGCAGGAGACTGGACCGCCAACCTTGTGGTTGTGTATGTCATGGTGCAGGGACAGAGCTAGAGATGAGCGAACTTACAGTAAATTCGATTCGTCACGAACTTCTCGGCTCGGCAGTTGATGTCTTTTCCTGCATAAATTAGTTCAGCCTTCAGGTGCTCCGGTGGGCTGGAAAAGGTGGATACAGTCCTAGGAAAGAGTCTCCTAGGACTGTATCCACCTTTTCCAGCCCACCGGAAAGCCGAACTAATTTATGCCGGAAAAGTCATCAACTGCCGAGCCGAGAAGTTTGTGACGAATCGAATTTACTGTAAGTTTGCTCATCTCTAGACAGAGCCATCCATGGTGAACATTTCCATCATAGGTTGAAAAGCTCTGTGCTAGGTATGTAGTGACTGCCTGGTCAATGTGCAGGATCTACCACTAGGGGGCACCTAATACATAACTTGTTCTATAATGAGTGTCATAGGTGCCCCCTAGTGACCAAAATAATAATAAAAACAAAAAATAAAAAAAATTATTTAAAAAAAACTACATTCACAGTACGGTTGCGCCCCGTCAAGAACGAACATTTATTTTTTATTTTTTAAGTTTGACGGCCGTTTTGACAGGGCGCAATGAGCAACAGCGGGTCCCGATGGACCTAATTATATTCCCATTATATTCATTGGGTTCTGCCAGGCGCCGCTGTTCTTCCACAGGAGTAGCGGGAGAAATTCTGCGCTAGTAGTATTTTTTTCCCCGCTTTTCTCCCCAGCTGCTCCGACGGCCGTCACACTACCATGTAAGGCCCCTTTCACACTACAGGTATCATCCTGTAAAAACCTCCGTTATGACTCCCGGCATAAAGTCCTGAAAACGGCCGTCAAAAAAATCCCATTCATGTCAATGGGATTTTCTGACCATCCTTTTGCATCAGGTATGTCCGTTATTTTTGCCGGCACAAAAGACGGTGCATGCACTCATTTTTGGTCCGGCAAAAATTATGGGGAAAATACGTTAGTGAAAAAGTCTATGGGAAACGGATGTTAAAAAAAACAAAAACAAAAATACGTATTTTATTATCCGTTATCCGTTTTTTTAACATCTGTTTTTTGTACTGAGCATGCTCAGTACAGCTTTACAAAAAAAAAAAAAAAAAAAAAAAGGTTAAAAACCTGATTAAAAAAAATAAAACCATGTAACTGGTAATAACGTACGATTATGGATAAACAACATCAGGTTTTTTTAAAGAAAAAATCCATTAAAAATAAGGGATGATGGTCGTCAGTTATCATCCGTTATTATCAGTTATTGCATCCGTTTTGTTTTTTTTTCATCCGTTATTGTAAAATAACCGCAGTAAAAAAGCGACATGATACCTGTAGTGTGAAAGGGGCCTAACAGGCTGTTCCATCTTCCTATGAATGTGCGACACCTCACAATTATTGAGAAATGCCCCCACCCCCCTATATTACCAGCAATACGTAAAAAAAAAAATCACTCACCAAAAGCATTTCTTTTTCCCAGAATCCTCTTTGCTGCTGTTTTGCTCTTTTCTGCGTTTTCGAGTGTCGCTTGAACCTGCAGAAACCGATGAACTTGACGTAGCTTGTAATCCTGGGCAAACAGAGGAATAAGTCACTATATGCCAGTGTTTGCCAACCAGGGTGCCTCCAGCTGTTGCAAAACTACAACTCCCAGCATCCAAAGAATATCACGGGGACGGAGCATAGTGATGTCATGGCTCCGCCCCCGTGTGACATCACACTCCGCCCCCTCAATGCAAGCCTATGGGAGGGGACGTGACCAGACGACTATTGTGTACTGACTCCTCCTCTCCTCTGAGAGATGACATCAGGGGGGGGCAGGATATTCCCTCTCCCCCTCCAGACACATGCACGCTAAGCTGAGACAAGCGTGCGTGTGTACAGGGGGAAATAAGAGGAATAGCAGTCAGTAGAGATGAGCGAACTTACAGTAAATTTGATTCGTCACAAACTTCTCGGCTCGGCAGTTGATGACTTTTCCTGCATAAATTAGTTCAGCTTTCCGGTGCTCCGGTGGGCTGGAAAAGGTGGATACAGTCCTAGGAGACTCTTTCCTAGGACTGTATCCACCTTTTCCAGCCCACCGGAGCACCGGAAAGCTGAACTCATTTATGCAGGAAAAGTCATCAACTGCCGAGCCGAGAAGTTCGTGACGAATCGAATTTACTGTAAATTCGCTCATCTCTAGCAGTCAGCTATAGAACTTGTCTGGCAGTGTTTCCCAACCAGGGTGCCTCCAGCTATTGCAAAACTACAACTCCCAGCATGCCCGGACAGCCGTTGGCTGTCCGGGCATGCTGGGAGTTGTAGTTTTACAACAGCTAGAAGCAGTCTGGTCGGGAAACACATTGCATCCATTATGGTTAAGTGATAATCCTCGCAGCCTCTATATAGTCCCCACCTCTGATGACCGAGTCCTCCAGCCTCTCCGACATGTCGCTGCATTGCTGATGATACTCCGGGTCGGTAAAGTAATGTTTGGGCTCAGCCAGTTTTCGTTTCAGTCTCTCCAGGCGTCGCTGCTCTTTTTCAGCTTCGCGCTCTGCTTGTTTTTTTATCCATTCAGCCATACTAAAAAAAAAAATAATAAATAAAAAAAAAAAAATGTATAAAATCTAAAATACATTAAAAAAAAACATAGAACACAAAAAATGTAAAAGATAAAAATGTATAATCATATGAGTGTAATGGTAAAAAAAAAATATATATATAAAAAAACAGATCACAAAAATAAAAAAAATTATGGAAAACCTGTCAAGACGAGGTTCTTGTGTATGCCTTGTGCTTACCTGTTTTAGCGGGTGTGGCAGGCATAAAGTTTACAGCCATACTGATTGCAGTTCTATCACTTAAATGATTTTTCTAGTGCTGTCTATATATCCTATGAATTTTCTGACTTTAGAGAGAGAGAGAGAGAGAGAGAGAGAGGGGGTGGAGTCTGATCACTGCACCTGGTCATCTAATTAGGCTGCTGGTGCTCGAGGTCACCCAGGTGAACTGATTAGACTCATAAGTGGGTTGGGGGTCAGTTCACATTATGTGCAGTTTTGTTACTTATTTTTGTTTTGTTTGTTTTTTAAGTGTTTTTTTAGAGAAAATTTTCTATAAGGAGAAAGTGATTTTTCCTATAATCACGAAAGAGGCTTTATAAAGATTTAGGCCGTGTTCAAGTGTTGAATTTTTACTGCATTTTTCACACATTTTTACAGAATTCTGGATGTTTTTACAAAATTGACATCAAGCAGCACCATTTTTGCCACGACTTTTGGGAAAATCACAAAAAAAAAAAACAGAAAACCAAAGCAAATAACTGTGTGTAAACACAGACTGAGGTGAGGGGTATAACTAATGTACCGTATATACTCGAGTATAAGCCGACCCGAGTATAAGCCGAGACCCCTAATTTTAACCCAAAATCCCAGGAAAAGTTATTGACTCGAGTATAAGCCTAGGGTGGGAAATACCTCATCCCCCCTGTCATCATCCAGACCCGTCATTAACATCCTCATCATCATCCCCTTGTCATCATCCCACACATCCCCCCTTCATCATCCCCTTATCATCCCACACATCCCCCCTTCATCATCCCCTTATCATCCCACACATCCCCCCTTCATCATCCCCTTATCATCCCACACATCCCCCCTTCATCATCCCCTTATCATCCCACACATCCCCCCTTCATCATCCCCTTATCATCCCACACATCCCCCCTTCATCATCCCCTTATCATCCCACACATCCCCCCTTCATCATCCCCTTATCATCCCACACATCCCCCCTTCATCATCCCCTTATCATCCCACACATCCCCCCTTCATCATCCCCTTATCATCCCACACATCCCCCCTTCATCATCCCCTTATCATCCCACCCCCCCCCCCCCCTTCATCATCCCCTTATCATCCCACACATCCCCCCTTCATCATCCCCTTATCATCCCACCCCCCCACCCCCCTTCATCATCCCCACACCCCCCCTTCATCATCCTCTTCTCATCATTCGCCCTCAGTGGTCTTCAACCTGCGGACCTCCAGAGGTTTCAAAACTACAACTCCCAGCAAGCCCGGGCAGCCATCGGCTGTCCGGGCTTGCTGGGAGTTGTAGTTTTGAAACCTCCGGAGGTCCGCAGGTTGAAGACCACTGCGGCCTTCAACATCATCCAGCCCCCCTCTCACCCCCTTTAGTTCTGAGTACTCACCTCCGCTCGGCGCTGGCCCGGTCCTGCAGGGCTGTCCGGAGAGGAGGTGGTCCGGTGGGGAGGTGGTCCGGGCTGCTATCTTCACCGGGGGCGCCTCTTCTCCGCGCTTCCGGCCCGGAATAGAGCCGTTGCCTTGGCAATGACGCAGAATTACGTTCGCAATGAACGCACCTCTGCGTCGTTGTCACGGCAACGTGACTATTCTGAGGCCGGGCCCGAAGCGCTTAGAAGAGGCCTCCCCGGTGAAGATAGCAGCCCGGAACACTATCCCACCGGACCACCTCCTCACCGGACAGTCCTGCAGGACCGGACCAGCGCCGAGCGGAGGTGAGTACTCAGAACTAAAGGGGGTGAGAGGGGGCTGGATGATGTTGAAGGCCGCAGTGGTCTTCAACCTGCGGACCTCCGGAGGTTTCAAAACTACAACTCCCAGCAAGCCCGGACAGCCGATGGCTGCCCGGGCTTGCTGTGAGTTGTAGTTTTGAAACCTCTGGAGGTCCGCAGGTTGAAGACCACTGCGGGTGGGGGGAGTTCACTCGAGTATAAGCCGAGGGGGGTGTTTTCAGCACGAAAAATCGTGCTGAAAAACTCGGCCTATACTCGAGTATATACGGTATATCCTAAACCCATAGAGATAGCAGCAGTATACAGATAGAGCTGGAGGGGAGGTGTATAACTACTATATATCCTGATCCCATAGAGATAGCAGCAGTATACAGATAGATCTGGAGGGGAGGGGTATAACTTCTATTTATCCTGATCCCATAGAGATATCAGCAGCAGTATACAAATAGAGCTGGAGGGGAGAGGTCTGGGAGCTGGCAGGGGGGGGGGGATCTGATAATGTCCTCCTTTAATTCACAGGACTGACCACTTCCATTGAGATTATGTACTGAGACTGGTGATCACATGACCCAGTTACATTAATGAACCATATAGAAGCAGCTGTGCTGGAATTAAACAGATGGAGTTGTAGTACTAATGATGGTGAGCGCGTATGAGATGGGAAAAATACTGGAGCTCTTCTTTAAAGGGGTTGTCCAGGAGAACTTTTTTGTCATCAGCCAAACAGCTCCACCTGTCTGTAGAGTCCGATACTGCGCTCAGCTTCTGAACTGAACGGGGCTGAGACTGGGATCTGTGGATAAGTGTGGTGCCGTTTGTAGAAGGTGGCAGCCATGTTTTTCTAATCCTGGACAACCTCTTCCACTGAAGATGCCAGCCGATAACCCGAGGAATTATCTATCTATCTATCTATCTAGACAAAGAATAAGTCAGCCAGCACTTTAGTTGATACCAAACTATTATATGGACCTGGCCTACAGGTGCACGCTACTAGGCTAGAGATACAGCAACAGAAGAATACAGCAGCACACTGCCAGCACAAGGATATAGGTGAAACATGAACATGCAGATAAAACATGGAGACTATACAGCTATGGTGTAATAGATGCAAATGTGAAACTATGAAATAGTGAGGCACTTAGCTCGCAAATTTGTCTCCGCCGGCGGTCAAATAGCTTGGACCGTCCCACCGCGATAAGGTGGCCTCATTGGGACGGACCCTACACTGTGAATATGCCTCTGTGTGAACAGTTCAGTAAGCATGGCAGGGTCTGGAACATCCAAGCCACCTTATATACACACCTGATAGAGGTGGGTGGGGTGCAAGGCCAACATGGAGGTAGCCACTCCCCGTATGTGCAATACAGACAAAGAATAAGTCAGCCAGCACTTTAGTTGATACCAAACTATTGGTATCAACTGGTATCACCTTATCGCGGTGGGACGGTCCAAGCTATTTGACCGCCGGCGGAGACAAATTTGCGAGCTAAGTGCCTCACTATCTCATAGTTTCACATTTGCATCTATTACACCATAGCTGTATAGCTCTCCATGTTTTATCTGCATGTTCATGTTTCATCTATATCTTTGTGCTGGCAGTGTGCTGCTGCATTCTTCTGTTGCTGTATATCTATCTATATAGAGAGAGAGGTGCCAATACAAAGAGGTCTTACGCTTTCTCGTGGTTGACATCTCTGAGCCGCCTTCCGCTCAGGTCGCGGCACGCCTCCCTGTTTGTTGTCTTCTCGATCTGTGCCCCCAGTGCACGCAGCATTGAGCCGAACCCTGGAGGGAAGAGAACAAAAGTGTGAGAGCGCGGCCATGATGTGATGTACCCGGCTTGCAGCATTATGTTATACAGTGTTCCCTCAACATATGATGGTAATCCGTTCCAAATGGACCATCGTTTGTTGAAACCATCGTATGTTGAGGGATCCATGCAATGTAAAGTATAGGACAGTGGTCTACAACCTGTGGACCTCCAGATGTTGCAAAACTACAACACCCAGCATGCCCGGACAGCCAACGGCTGTCCGGGCATGCTGGGAGTTGTAGTTTTGCAACATCTGGAGGTCCACAGGTTGAAGACCACTGGTATTGGAGGTTATACTCACCTGTCCCCGTCGCTCCGGACCGTCACCGCTGCCCTGGAGGGGCCTCTGCTTCCCCGGCATCCTCGCTCTCCGTCGCCGCCATCACGTCGTAACGCACACCGTTCCTATTGGATGACGGGACGGTGTGCGTAGCGACGTGATGATGACGATGGAGAGCGCCGACGATGCAGAGGATCCCGAAAAGGACGCGCCGGAGCCCCGAGGACAGGTAAGTGATCGTCACCGGAGCACACGGGGCACCGTAAACGGCTATCCGGGGGCAGCTGAAGCAGTCTGCGCTGCCGGATAGCCGTTTATGCGATGACCCCGACATACAAAAGCATCGGATGTTGATGCTGCCTTCAAAATGCAATGGCCTCTGAGAGTGATCGTATGCTGAAATGATCGTATGTCGGGGCCATCGTAGGTCGGGGGGGGGGGGGGGGGGTCACTGTATCTTACACAGAGAAATCCTCTTATAGCAGTGTTTTCCCACAAGGGAGCCTCCAGCTGTTGCAAAACCTAAACTCCCAGCATATTAAGCAGCAGGTATCCGTGTTCTGGGCAGTTGATGGGAGACCAACAGCAATGCTCAGAGCAGAGTTTCCCAACTCATGAGCCTCCAGCTGTTGCTAAACTACAAATCCCAGCATGCTAAGCAGCAGGTATCATGGTCAGGACAGTGGATGGGAGACCAACAGCAATGCTCACAGCAGTATTTCCCAACTAGAGTACCTCCAGCTGTTGCAGAACTACAACTCCCAGCATGCTTTTTTTTTTTTTTGCAACAGCTGGAGGCACACGAGTTGGGAAACACTGGTATATTTGTTAAGGGCACATTCACATGTACAGGATCTGCTGCAGATTTCATGTTGTTTAAAGCCTGAACATACAATGGACTCACCCCCTTTGCCTCCGCATAGTCGCGGCTCCACGCTGTACACCAGCCCGTTCTGCAGCGGCTCCTCGCCTCCAACTCGACGGCCATTGCACTTCACGTAAAAATCGCACGGCTGAAAACAGAGGAGAGATCAGACTGAGAAATACAGAGCAATCACATGTATACAGAGTTAGATGGGCGCCCCGCGGCATCACAGGACGCGTCACCACAGAATAGGCATAAATGGCGTAAGTGTCTATTCCCATCAGTGCTTCACCTTTGAAAATTTCCGCTTTTGTTTCTGTTTAATAGGGATCGACCGATTATTGGTTTGGCCGATATTATCGGCCAATATTCATGATTTTGGGCATTATCGGTATCGGCAATTACCTTGCCAATATGCGGATAACACCCCTCCCCGCCTCCACCGCCGCCGCCCCATTGCCTCCCCCACCCCTCTGGTTTTATAATTACCTGTTCCTGGGGTCCGCGCTACTTCTGGCTCCTGCGCCGTCCTGTGTTACGCTGTGCAGCGCAATGACGAGTAATGTCCTCAATGTGACTTCACCGTCAGTGCGCACAGTGACAGCTCAGGACGCAGCCGGAGCCAGAGGTAGAGCGGACACTGGGAACAGGTAATTATAAAACCGGGGATGGGGGAGGCAACGGGGCAGCGGTGGTGGTTGGGCTAGGGAGGATCCCAGAACAGGCAGGGGGAGTGAAGCGGGCGGTGGTCTCTGGCCCCGCAAAAGCCACTGCAGTTCATTTATTTAAAGCGCCCGCTTTAAATCATTGATCTGCGGGGCCGGGGGGGGCATAACCGATAACTTATACCGGAATATCGGTATAAGTTATCGGCTATCGGCCTGAAAGGTCGCAGATTATCGGTATCATCCCTAAAAAAAAAAAAAAAAAAAACGACGATAATGGTCGATCCCTACTGTTTAACACTGCCACCTAGTGGAGGCCCAGACTATGATATCACCCTATATTTAGTACAGAGTAGGGATCGACCAATATTCACGATTTTGGACGATATCGTTATCGGCAATAACCTTGACGATTATCCGATAATGCGCCGACAACACCCCCCCCCCCCCCGGCCAGAGACCGTCACCGCCGCCGCTGCCCCATTACCTCCCCCCATCCCCGGTTTTATAATGACCTGTTCCCGGGGTCCACGCTTCTTCTGGCTCCTGCTGCGTCCTGCGTTACGCTGTGCGCAATGGCAAGTGACGTCCTCAATGCGACGTCACCATCATGCACACAGTGACTGCTCAGGAGGATGCCGCCAGCGCCAGCGTGGACCCTGGGAACAGGTAATTATAAAACCGGGGATGGGGGAGGCAATGGGGCAGCGGCGGTCTCTGGCCGGGGCAGTACGGTGGTTGGACTAAGGGCCGGCAGGGGGAGAGAAGCGGGCGGTGGCTTGGGGGGGGGGGGGAGGTTCAGGGGGGTGTGCTGAAATAGCCGATAACTTTTACTGGAATATCGGTATAAGTTATCGGCCTTAAAGTCCACAGATTATCGGTATCGGCCCTAAAAGAAACAAAAAACATATTGGTCGATCCCTAGTATAGACCCCATAATGCTCCCCTATAAACCAGCACAATCTAAGCAGAGGCTATGATATCACCCTATACTTTGTATAGACCCTACATAACAGCGCCATCTAGTGGAGGCTCCGCACAATATCAAATCAATTTTATATATACACACACACACACACAAACAGTATATACACAGTCCAGGGATGTGGAAATCCTATAGCCTGACGCCCGGGACAAGTAGTTTTGGGCACCGGGCAGGTGAATTGTTTATAGATTTAGCCCTGTATCGGGCAGGGACAGACCGACTTCCCCCTTATTTTTCTTTAATGTCGGTGTGAGGCGCAGGAGCGGATGGAAGTCTCCACCTCACACCAGCGCTCAGAGTATATGGAGGGGGCGGCGGCCTCCAGCTGACTGCAGAGCCCCCTTATCTCCCCTCCCGGAGGATGGACGGAGCTCAGAAGACACAGCAGGGTGAGAGAGGATGTGGACAGCTCCGTGCACAGCTCCATCCCCCGCACACAGCTCCATCCCCCGCACACAGCTCCATCCCCCGCACACAGCTCCATCCCCCGCACACAGCTCCATCCCCCGCACACAGCTCCCCCCTCCCCCTCCCCGGCTCTGTCTAGACAGGACCTAATCCACCACGGGGCGGTTGCTTGTTTGCACGGGGAAAACACAGAGCGGGGGAGGGGAGAGAGGAGGACGGAAATCTCACCTCACACCGGCCGGGACTACAGCTCTGATGTCCACTCATGGCAGCTCAGGTGAGGAGGCAGAGAATACAGGCGGCGGGAAGGGTGGTTGTATATGTAGGGTGTGGGTGTATGTGTGATGTGTGTATAATGTCTGTGTGTGATGTGTGTATGTAATGTATGATGGGGGGGGGGGCAGCGGCAGGTGTATGTATGATGTGTGCATATGTATGGTGTATATCAGTGTTTCCCAACCAGGGTGCCTCCAGCTGTTGCAAAACTACAACTCCCAGCATGCCCTGGGCATGCTGGGAGTTGTAGTTTTGCAACAGCTGGAGGCACCCTGGTTGGGAAACACTGGTGGATATGTATGGTGTGAGTGTATGTGTGTATGATGTCTATGTGTGATGTGTATGTAATGTATGATGTGTGTGTGATGTGTATGTAATGTATGATGTGTGTATGATGTCTATGTGTGATGTGTATGTAATGTATGATGTGTGTATAATGTCTGTGTGATGTGTATGTAATGTATGATGTGTGTATGATGTCTATGTGTGATGTGTATGTAATGTATGATGTATGTATGATGTCTATGTGTGATGTGTATGTAATGTATGATGTGTGTATGATGTCTATGTGTGATGTGTATGTAATGTA